>NC_039361.1:753139-1053139 GCF_003573695.1 Papaver somniferum
CTAGGTCTCGGGGTTTTTCTGCATTTGCGGTTTCCTCGTTAACAAAATTCTAGTGTCTGTGTTATTTCTTTTCCGCATTATATTTTGTTATATAATTGAAATATCACAGGTTGTGCGTTGTTCAATCAATTTGAATATCCGACCTTTTGGTCGTTGATTTAAATTGATTGACACTTGGATATTGGTCTTTGGCACCATCCAAGTTATCTCTCTAGTATTTGATAAAGACTCGCAGATTTCTATTTGCTTGAGTATATATCAAATCGAGAAATTGAGATATAAACTCTTTGATATACTTTTTATCTAGATTGAGTCTGACTGTCTAGTTGATTCTCTAGAAAGTATATTGGAATTTGTCCATACAGATTGCTAACCAAATATTGGGTGTGGTTGTTGTACCTCCACTTTTTCAAAACCACATGCTCGTGATGACATAGTAGCACATTTAACAGTGTTAAATCTGGCACTCGGTAGCATATAACCTTCAACATTTCAAAGCGAACTTAAAACCACGTTTCGAGACTACCTGCAAGGAGAAGAAAGGACAATAACTTCCACACCTCGATTGGGTTTTGTTCACACACGTTAGAAAAGACAAACAAAACCGAACTCCAGTCCCTTACAAAACCCACTGTCAGTCTGTCGTGGTCTATAAAAATCCCTAAATCTGATTTTTCTTCCCGCTTCAGAAACAACTTCCACTCTCACAGGCTCATCCCTACACGGCTACACATTCAAATTTCAAATTTCTCTAAAACTTCATTTTTCCAGATCTAAATGATTTTATTCTTCTTCTTCTACTGCTTCTGCATCTCTATTTAGATTTATCGATCTCTAATTAAGCGCTGAAATGAAGTTAAAGATAAACAAAGCCTGTGATTTAAATTCCATTTCAGTTCTTCCTCCTCATTCCAGGTTAGCTAGAACAAAATCGAAAACCTAATTTCTTCGATTTCGTGTTGATTTTGAAGTTATTTTAGCTTAATTTTGTTAGATTCGTGTATGAATTTTGTAGTTTTGTAACTTCATTTTGCATCTGGAAGTGATGATTCTTTTTTGAAATGAATTTTGTGTTTATTTTGATGATTTTGCTGTTTTTGTGTTGTTTCGGTGTATGAATTTTGTATAGACGACCAAATGGAATCACATCTGGAAGTGATTCTTCGATTTTTGGTAGAAGTATGCTTCGATCTCAACAACCTTCTCAAGGAATGTCATCTCAACTTTCTCAATTGATGTCATCTCAGCTATCTCAAAACTCTATTGATAACATTATTAATAACGAACAGGTACAGATCTTCAATTTTGTTCAATAAATTTCTAGGTTTTTGTTGATTCTGAAATGCGATCTTTTCTCTAACTGTCTCTCCATCTCGCTCGATTTCTATACTTATTTGTGAAGTTTGATTCTTCGTAGAGATTTGCTTCTCAAGAAAGAGAGAATTCTGCAAAGAGGATTTCTTGTCTAGCACCGAGTTCTCTTGGAAGAGAAGAGACTCAGATGCCGAATTCAAGATCTTCAAACAATTATCAGCCTAGATGGGGATCTGCTCCTCCTCCTGTTACAGATCATCATAGATGTAAGCTCAGTTCTCATTGTTTATAACTATCGACTTAATGAATCATGTTTATTGAGATTAAAATTAGGAAAAATAATCAAAATGTTGAATGTCTTATGCTGGATTTCAATTTCAGAAGGAAAAGTTGTCGGTCTCAGGAGATCATACTTTACTTGTTCTTATACTGATTAGCTCATTTGGCAGGATACTTTGTTTGTTTTCATTTCTGGATTTGAGTCAGCTGGCTTAAAAGAAAAATCTCATACTTCGCTTGTTCATATACCTAAGCATGAGACATGAAATATAGCTCATTTGGCAGGATTTTTGGTATTTGGTTCGATTGGAACAGGTCAGGTTAGTGATGAACTGGAACACAGGATTGGACAGATTGAGACTACGCAGAATCGTCATGGGATGATCCTTGAATCTATACAGGGCGACGTCATGCAAGTAAAGAAGCATATGCAAGAGTGCGCATTGGACAGTAAGTAAATGTTTACCTTTGTCTCAGTCAGACAGTCACATTAGGCAAAATTTAGAATGGTTGTTAGACATGTAGTGAATCACATTAAAGAAAATAAGTACTGTATGGTGTTCTCTTTGAAACTGAAAATGTAGTCCATCTTAATGATTTCACTGTTTCAGTTTATTAAATGAGGAAGGTATTTGAGTTTTTGATTGAGGTGTTGTCTTGTTTGTGTATTTCGCTGATGTTCTTGTGTTCTCATTCAGTTGAAGGTATAAAGCAGAAATTGGCAGGCCATGATAACTCATTGCAGCTAGTGGTAACTGTTTTATCCTTTGATTCTTCTTGCTTTCTTGCTTTCTTGCTTCAAATTCCAAATCAGTAAGTATCCATTATTAGTATATAGATTTTCTTACATCTGAACTAAACTCTACTTACCAGCTCAAGGGAGAGGAAGATATCAAAAATACCCTCGATGAAAGCTTCAAATCCTTTCCTGTTCAGCTCAGAAAGGAAGTACACCAAGATATTATCTCTGCAATTTCAACATTTCAGAATCACAACGAAAAACAGATGCTCAAGTTAACAACTGAACTTTCTGGAGCAGTAGCCAACTCAGTGAAGGTTTGTCTAGAAATTGATAAAGAACAGTACTTACTTGGTCATATTAATCATTGACGTTGCCTTTCACCAAATATTTTGGTTAGCAACATATTTCTGCCATTCAACTCTATGTAGAACGATATTATCAAGTAAAATTATGTTTATTTCCTTGTATTTTCGAAGACTTGGTGGAAAATGCCGAAGTAAAGTACATAGAATTTTTCAGACATCTAAATTTTATATTGCTAGTTGCATAACGCGGAATAAAGAGATAAAATGATGCTCACCTAATTAAACATATTAGGGATGTACACACATAAAGTGTGAATAGTTTGAACTCAATCTTCTATTGTGTATGCTTATGCTCACAGATCAACTCCTCTCATTGCAGGAAATAACTGGTTTTCTGCAGCCTTTGGACAATAATGAATCAGTTCCCAGTATGCTTAAGCTGAAAGTACTTCATCTTTACTAACTCATTTGATGATTTGTCTTATCATTTCATTGTAGTAACCATACTAGTGCAGTTGTTTCTTTCTTGCGCTTATATCTTCCTGATGTGTAGGAGAGAGAGTGCCACCCTGTTCAATCTCAAAACATGGAACCTGCAATGAATAGGTATGTTTGAGATACACATTTCGTCTTTCTTGGGCTGTTTATGTACTAAATTACCTAATGCTTGCCTCTCGAAGCAAAGATTCGTGAATTGCATATTGTCTGTGCGAAAATAGTTTATTGTATTTGCTTACTGGACGCTCATGTGAGTATGCTAAGTGTTGGTGTTACAGCATGGCGAGTTTAGTTTCCCCCATATCCCATCTGGTGGATTCTAATCATTGTCAAATAGTAGTGTAACTTCAACCTTGGTTAAGTTTGTTGTTCTAGTTCAATTTGAAGTTTTGAACAAGTAAAGAGTAGAAACATATTAATGTTTATTCATATAAAAAGGTGCAATTTATATATAAAAGTTATTACAGATGATCTGACGATGTTTAGGTTCCCTTTCTTCTGAAACTGATAGCTGTAGTGTGTGCTTGTGTTAAACTGCCGTCATTAGTTTCTCAGTCTCTTAAAAGAATCTATATGGTTTCAGTGCCGTCTTGCCTCAAAGAGTAAATACAAGAAGTAAGCGTAAACCAGAGAAAAAAGCGGAAACTCGGCGATCATCAAAACAGAAACCAGATTCATTTGCGAATGCACATCGAAGTAAAATTAATGTACCAGAGGAAATTCCTCTTATAAACCTGGTAAATTCAGTATTCTGGAATGAATGCTCACCTGACATGTATATCTCCTAAGCACCGTCCAGCAGTCATTTTTCAAAATGTCCGTTTAAAGTTGATAATGGTGTTTCAGGATGAAGAATGTGAATGGGATGCAGAGCTCGATGGTGGTTTTGCCTGCTTACTTGGAGAAATAGAAACAGGTACTGTATGAATAATTCTTATTTCTTAGTGCAGACTGCCAAATGAGGACTTATCCAGAGTTTGTAAAAAGAAACAAGAAATGGATGGTACCAAGTCATATTGAAGGTCCTTTGATTGAGAGTTATCTCTTATTTATAGTTGTTGGGTGCTAACAAAATGTTGCCAATCAAAGTAGTTGAGCTCCTGCTGTCACTATATGACTCTTGGTGAAGAGATAATATGGAAAGTTTTTAACAAAAAAGCTGATATTTGGCCACTTTGTATATATACTTATTACTTATATTTCGTTTTTTTTTTCCATCTTTAATTGCTTCATATTTTCCTGTGGCCAATGTGCCATATTGACTTACATCAAGCATATTGCGTATTTGATTTCCTTGCATTTCTGAATTTATCTTGTGACAAATAACAATGTACTAAACTAATTTAAACTAATTTTTGTTCTTGCTAAAGGTGTTGGAAGCAGTTTCTTTGATGAATCTCAGGTAGAAACTGATCAGATTCTTAAGAAAGCTAGAAGAAGAAGCAGAAAAGTTAGCAGTGTTATAGTTTTAAATTAATGGTAAGGTTTTCACTCTTGGAAATTACTTTTTGATACTTTATATCATAAATCTCCAAGTTACTAAGAGTACACTCCTCTTATTTTGGAATATAGTCCACTTGAGGGAAATTGAAAGTCTTTTTCTGTTCAGATTATGTCGCAGAATACATCACACATGTTGTAAGAGTTTCCAGAAGGCCTATTTAAGTGTCAACTGACCCATCATAACCTCAGACAAAAATACGAACCGAATAGAGAATATGATAGAGACTTCCATAATGAAATATCTTAACCCATTGGGTTTTTAACTCCATGCAACTCGTTATTCATTAGCCATAACGTTCTAGAAGTATAGAAGCTACTCCATCAGTTGCATTGATAATGGTTAAGGTTTGACCCAAATGAGTAACTCTACTAGTTCTGCACTGGTGAAATGATTCAGTGAATAGTTCACACTATGACTCTTTCTTCTTACCACAGATACTACAGCCTACAGGGGCATGCTTGTTATATGGGCTATTTCTGCTATCGCTTATGTTGTTAAAAAAATGTCTGAAATAGCCCAATTCAGGTAAGAAAATAAACACCCAATAAGATCATCTAAACATAACACTGAGTACTTATTCTTGTGGTGTCCTCAACATGGCTCTTAAATTTTCTTCTTCATCTGCTTTTCTTTCTTTCATTTTTGTATGTAGGATGGGCATATTCATGTACTTAACTTACTGGAAGTTGCTTGTCAGATATTACATACCATTTTGTGTGCTGCTGCAGGATAGAGAGAGAGAGATGCAACACGTAATGTAAAAAAAGTTTTGGTGCAGATTCATAGTAGTAGGTGATTAGACCATGAACTGAACTTCACATCAGGTAAACATGTGCAGCTCTGCAAAAAAGTAACAGAAATGGAGTACTATACCTCCCCATGTCCCTACAGATAAGAACCGAGTGTTATGGTTAGTTGGTTGGTGCCCTAACTCTTTTTATCATGTTACATTGTTTGTCTCCTTAGTGCAGCAATTAGTAAATAATGGACCCTGTCAGTTTAACTTTTTACCCATTTTGATCAGAGAATGAGAAAGTGGGATCTGTACCAAAAACTTATAGTTGGAAATAGAATCATGAAAGCTTTACAACTACTACTTAGGAACATAACTAGCTCCAGCTTTTTCAAAGTAATTGAGATTTTTTAACCCAGGTTTAAAGTTCTCATTTTACATGTGAAAGTTCAGTTTTGCATTCTCTGTCTTTGGACAAACTGAAATATATCCGTTCCGGTAGAATTGCACTTGCACACACACAGTCCTCTTTCCATAAAGGTGGTTAACGAAAGTATTTGTCTCATTTTGACAGATGCAGATACTTAGATATGAAAATTGTGTTAGTATCGCTTTCTTAACTTTCGGTTATTCCCTTTCTTGTTAATTAGAAGATCCCAATTTAGTCTATTATGGAGTTCTTTCTTTTGAATTTATTTTTTCTAAAGAAAAAAACATTATTAACGAATCTGTATATCACTAAATGGGAAATGGACTTTATTTCCCACTACCAGCGGTGTTCATTGGAAAAGGGAAAATATAAAGATAACCAGTCTTTTACGTTTTTCCAACTAACCCATTTTGTCACCAGTTAGTGTTGGCATGGGCCTATACTAACATGAATACATGATCACTGTCTGCACCAGAAAAATTGTTTTACAGTTTTCATTGTCCTTGTTATAACGAGTCTTGAATCTGATTCATGATCATTGTTTTTATTATGGGACATCAAGACCTACAAATCTATATCTGTATTCGCTACAAACCACTAATCAACAGGGATCTAATCTAGATGTATTAATCATTTGATTTGTACCAAACTTTAGGTCAAAATACTCAATGTCTTAATGGGCCCTCAATGAGGTCCCACATGACATCTTTTTTGGCCCGTTGGAGTTATCGGACTTCTATTTGCCCGTCATCATACTGTTATTTTTTCTTCATTTCTTTATTTGTTTTTTTGAATCATAACTCATCATAATTCTTTTTAGTGTTTGTAATTATGATGAGTTTTTTTGAATCATAACTGCTGAGGAGAAAGAGGTATTAGAATAGTAGAAATGATCTTTACTTTACCCAATTAATTGGATAATAATGAATAGTTTCAATGACAATTCTGTCTTCTTATGTAGTTAAGGACACAAAACAGTTCCCAAATCCTAGAAAAATGTACTACAGTCGTCTACAGCACACTAGTAGTATTTTATTTCTAAAGTGCAAGGCAAGATCAAGGAATCTAGTATGGTATCATATGAAAAATCTTCATTTTTCTACGTTTGTCTTATGTTCTAAGGTCATGGTTTCTGGTTATATATAGGTTATATAGATCAACAAGACCTACTTCCAGATGGAACAAGATTTAGTATAAAAAAACCAGGATCATAGTTGTAGAAAATAACCTTATGTTTTTGTCCTACATATTATTTATTTTAGTTAATCTAGTTTAACCTTAGTGACTCATAATTCCACTCATTTAGTCCAAATTGATACTAAAAGTGTCAGACATTTTTCCTTATCTTCCTCCAAGAGAGATGGCTGCATTTTCCTTGCATTCGTTTGGTTTGAGAAAAACTTTTGGTAGGTATTTTGAGCATCACAAAGGATTGAGCTGTAGTCTTTAAAGAAGATGATTCTTTAGACAGGTATTAGAATTTAGAACCTTCTTTATCTTGGATTCTTTTTGTCATATCTATTGTATCATAGTTGCAACTGTTCACAGTAAATAAAGCTGTTGATGTGCTTCTTTTATTGCAAACAACTGCTAAAAATAAATTCATTAAAATTTACAACGGCTGGTTACATCCTACTGTAAACGAAAGTCTTGCAACTTACTTGCCGACATATAGGCCTTGTTTGGTAACCATTATAATTATCTATTTATAATTATAGATAATTATAAACTGAAAAATGATTATATCATAATCATTTTTGAAATAAATTTTAACAAATAATTTTTTGGAATAATTAATTATCAAAAAATGAAAAATGATTAAAATGAGAAGTTTTTTGGAATAAATTTTATCATAATCATTATGATTTTAGTGTTTTTTTTATAAACCACAACACACAAATTTAATCATAGTTCTTCAATACACTAGCAATTTGATCTTAGCTAGTTTCGGTATCGAAACCTATACATGGCATCGGCACTTTCATCTCTCACGTGATTCATTTCACTTCTTCTTTGTTGATGTGCGTACATACCAAACAGCCCCATAGTCATGATTTTTATCCCTTAAGTCTAAATTCTATTGCCTTTCGTTGCATTCCACTAATTGATAGATTACAATTATTATAGTATTAAGTTCTTTTTTAAATTAAGCGACTATTTGATAAGTTAATTACTAAAGTTTCTTTCTTTCTGAATTAAAATTCCAATCGTAGCTAACAAGCAAGTACAAGTTCTTGTTTACTTGGACTAGTGAACAATCTACCAGATTAATGGTTGTTGGGCAGGCAAACTGATTTCTTTCTAGATTACATAAACAACAAGGTATGTAAGGTATCAAGGAATCAATGGTAGGGTTTTGGATTTTGTCATAAACCTCCTTTTGATCATTTTCATTTTTGTTAATTAAACACTTGTTTGACAAAGACAAACCCTTTATCTTGTATTATATCTTTAGACTAAAATAAAAAGAAGATCACAGAGAAATGTCTCAAGTTTTATTCCATCTTGGTCAATTACAACTATATCATGCTTACATTATACTAATCACAAAATAAAACCGTGTGATTCCACCTCGACATTATTAATTTCTTATTAGTGAGAAAAAAAATCCTAAAAAATCTGGATTTTTTGGAATATCCTTCTATGGATGTCATTCATTATAGTGACCGTAATTTTTTTCTTGCATTATAATGACACTTTTCTCTGTATCAATTTTGTACATAACCTTATGTGTCACCTGCTCAGAGAGGTTTATAAACTTGTTGTTAATCTTTCTTTATCCGGTGTGATTGTGATATCGATTGCAAAAGAGAAAAATTAGAATATAAAAAAGAAGAAGAAAGTGGTTAGCATTTGATAATCACCATATATAATCTAATCTTGTTTTCTTGTGTTAATATATGTGGTTTAAGTTGGTTTATTAGATGATAATTGGATTAGTTGGTATTAGATAAAGATATGAGGAGGAAAATCTTCATTTTTCTTTTTTTTTTTACTCTAAAAAGTATGTGGTGACAAAAAATGAGCTCAATCAGGATAGCCTGTAAAGAAACTGTCGGTCCAGAAATATCAAACCGACGGTCTTTGCGAGATGAAAATGATCCACCTTGGTCCCCTAGCTGCTACTCCTGCAACAGGTGAGCAATGGCCGTACCCGAGAAAGATAAGAAAAAACCTTGTGTTAAGCTTGTAGCAGATATATACCATACCAAGTTGGGGTTCATAAATATCAGTAGTTGAGTCCCCTGTAGTGTCACTTGTGTGAAATTCAATTTCAACAACTACTTATGTACTACGAGCAGAACTTAAGGTTATTACTACTGCTCATTACTAACACTAGCCAATTGTTTGGTGGTGTTTGTTTGTGATCATCATACTTCTTACCTAAATGAGCTTTGACCGTTAATTTTCAAAGCTTCTGAAAAAAAGAAAAAAAAATTTATTGGGCATGACTAATGAGGTCATTGGTTCAAAGAAAATGATTAATAAACTGCATTTCTTTGTTTGGAGGTTTTAGGTGTGGAGGAAATAACAACCTAGAAAGTAGCTATATAGGCATGGAATGAAAAGGATGGAATATGACATTTTCTTGGACGGTTCAACATTGTAATCACATTTCAGGCCACCATTGATGGATGATCAATTGATTCCATATATTTGGATCGTTGTGGGATGGATCTCTTTCGCTTGCCCAAAATTAGCGGCTATTCGGTGTGTGCCGGACAATTATCCGGAATCCAGGATCTAAAAATGGTGAACTCATTGGGAAAATGAAGGTCCTAAGAAAAATATATCACGGCTAACCAATGGCAGGGCGACACATAATCTGCAGAAACTCTGTGCAAGGCATATTTTATTGAGCTATTTTATTACATCCTTTGGAGTTTGGAGTTGCTGGGGTATATTTGGAGGGAGTGGTACGGTTAAAGGTACACTGTTGTTGTCTGTTTAAATGCTGTTGACGTGAAGAATCTCAACTACTGTATATGCAGTGCGGTGCAGGCGAGGAGGGGCAACGCCAGTCCGTTTCGGTTTTGGAGGTACCCTTTCGTCTAAAGTTCCGACAGGAACTGATTATCTGACATAAATGTGACGACTGATCTTTTTTGATTTATTATCTTGTGACCAACCATTTAGTGTATCTCTGGAATCTGGATCAGTGACGAGGTGCCAGGATTTTTAAGGGTCATAAAACAATTCAAGGAGTTTGAAAAAACGATTTAATGAGTTTGGATCGTATCGGCTGAGTTCATCAAAATTTAGGTTACTAACTATTTAACTAACAGTCTGGTGGTGTTTGTGATGAATGAGATTAGAACGTCTAACCTAAATGAACTCCTATATCAATCCGTAACCAAATTGATGCAGAGAATTGGACATGAGGTCATTGTTTTTGAGAAAAGGATTAACAAACTACATTTTGTTTGAAGATTAGGAAATAACAATTCCTAAAATCCCATCCAAACCTATAATAGATTAGCTAAATAAACACGAAATGAAAAGGATGGATTATGACATAACTAGTTATAAAATTAAATAAAAAAAGTTTGATGGACTATTTAGGCCAACTGATTTAACAATTCAAACATCACCGATTCCTTGAAAAAGAGAGTAAAAAGAAGCATGAACTTTCTCATCTTGGCATACTAAACATTTGGGTCTCATATGCTACTTGTAATAATGAAAGGGTAATTTTGTAGCCAAAAATTCTTCGCATACGGTGAAAACCAGCACTCTAAAACCGCATCCTTACAAGATCTAAATTCGTATGGGATACCAGAAATAAATGCACAACCGCTTTTCCAGAAGCACAAGGTCAAATTCATGAATTAGAGGCAATATAAATTTGTTTTTTGTTGGAAGAAATTATTTAGAGATTGTGTTCCAACTTGATTTTGATTTTTTTCGAAATCGAAAAATGACCCCTTAATAGGGTGTTTGGATGTAGACTCAGAAGTTGTTTTTTGACTTCTGGATGTTAAAATCTCAAAAGTCGGTTAGGAAATAATTTTTTAGAACGACTTTTAGAAGTAAAACAATAAGCTCTTTGGTCACTTAAGTGCAGAAAAGAATTTTTGGAGTTTGATACAAAAACTCAAACTCTACCAGCCTCTTCTCTTCGACAATCTAGAATAAATCATCACTGGATTCCTCCTTCTGCTGATGAACTTAAAATTAACTTAGATGGCGCTTAAGTCATATCTAAACATTAATAAAACTGGTGACATTAGTCTAAAACTTCGTGATTTTGCAGGTTCACATCCGGGGTCAAAGTGTATTTATCTAGCTAAAGCGGTCATTCCGGAACAAGCTGAGTGCAGGGCATTATGGGAGGCAATACGATGGAAAAAAGAATTAAAGCTAGCTAAGGTGAAGTTTGAGATGGACTATAAGCTTGTAGTAGACGCTGTGAACAAAGATTCCAATAATATAGAATGGAGAATCAGAAATTTAATTCTAGATATTAAGATTTTATTCTCTGCTTCCATTCTTTGGAGATGTAGTTATGTGCCAAAAGAGAAAAAGAGAAAAATAAGGTTGCGGACATCTTACCAAAACTAGCAAGAGAAGAATTAATGAGTAGTGTTTGGTTATTAGATCCTCTTAAGAGAACACTTGATTTAATAAAATTTCAATCTTAAGTTTCAAAAAGAAAAATCAGTTTTTTGTGAAGTAAAATAGTTTTGCTTTTGACTTCTGTTTCTGGAAAAACATAAACACTTCTGCTTCTGATATTCAAACACACTATAATTGATAACCCGGCAAGCTACAAGTGTTAAATATTGGAGAGACGGCTTCAGGGCTGGTTTCTAGACGGTGGCTCATCACCGTTTTATAAAAGCGTACAACCTGTAACTATCATTAAAGGGCTCACGGCATGGTAAATTAGGTCATCTTTTCAATCCACTTCAGTTGACTAACAAGCCATATACGTTTGACATCCTATGTCTTTTTCTCATTTGGAGCATTTCTATTTTATTTTATTTTTATCATTCAGTAATTAAAAAAGGTAATGAGAAGGGACCATGGTCAATGGCTTCTAAATATTAGCTCGTGATATTTTGATGTTAACAAAAATTTGACTCGTATCTGAAAATGTAGTTTGGTAAACAGTAAAAAAGATCATCTATGTCTATCCAAATGAGGTAAAATGTGAAACGGAACAATAGGGGGTGGGAAATGGCAGTGATTGGCTTAGAATGTCAAGGAAAGAAACAGTCCATATGTGACCATTGACCAAAGACTTTTTCATTTGATGAATTAGGTGTATTTGATGTAACTAAAGTGTAAACCTAAACAGATTAGGTATAAAGTTAGCCAGTAAACAAAGGTTGAGTAAAATTTTGAGTTATCCGGTAAACAAAAATATCTGGCTACATTAATTAGAAAATCTATGGATTTATTTACCAATTTATTATTTGTTTCCAAGAATGGCAAAAAAAAAAAAATCACAAACATTCTTACTTCCCATTTATTAGTTGTTTACAAGAATGGAATAAAATCACCCAAATTCAACTTCATAAAATGGTAAAGCTGAATAATACACAATACTAAGTAAAATATAAGATAATAGAAACCACGGTACAAATGAAAATACCAGTTACTACCATTATTTTGTACGACCATTTATAATATTTATTCTGGTTCTTTATTACGGTTTCATTATTGAAAAACTGATAATATTCACGGTAGAATTTAAGGAAATGATAGTGAAAACCGTTACCTTTTAAAAGAATTCTGAATGAATGGCATTACTAAAAAGTCATCTTAGAATGCCTCAAATTTAATTAAGAGGACTAATTTTAGAGTGTTTTTTCTGGACTGTGTATCCAAAATCACTCTGATAAACCTTTTATCAACATATTTTCCATATCTAATATTTATACCGACAATCTATGTTGTGTGAATCCTCGTAATTATTTCTTGTGTTGATACTCGTAACTGATCCTTACTTGCACCCGTAATTTATCAAAATATAGATTTAAGAAGATGCTTATTACTTGCATTGTATCTAGGACTAGGAGTGTGAATTACAATGGAAGTCATCGACATTCGTACGTAGTACAACATTTTTTGTTGCTTCACTTCCCAATATTTCCCCTTTTACCCTTCTCCATTGTTCTATGCGTACTGTGACTACAAACCAAAAAGTTGTTCTTAAACGTGCAAAAAGCGAACAAAGAAAGAGAAAAAAAAACACATACAGAGACAGTCCTCTTCATCTATAGAGAGGCTCGAGGGAAGAGAAGAGAGATCGAACAAACATATTCACTTTCCTTGAATCTAAAGTCATGGTGTTTTGCAATCCCGTGGGGACCCAATTCACCTCCATGAACAATTCTTCTTCTAAGACTCTCTGTTTTACTCTTTCAAAACAACCATTTTTTAATCACTTTTTTCCCTCCTCGTTTTCTCTTTCAGATTCTTATCTTCTCCTTTCCTCCTCTTCTCCTGAGGAAACTTCATAGCCCCATTTCTTCTTTTTCAGCGCCCCCCCATTACTTTTTAATCAGTAGGTTTTTTAGATTTTCAAAAATATACTAGTTCTAGATAAAGCAGAGACCTTTTTTCTTCAATTTCTTGTGTGGGTTTTGATTGTGGGAGGAGGGAGCTCAAATATTTCAAGGAAGAGATTGAATCTATCTTTACAAGGTACCCCCATTTCTCAAATTCAATCAAATTTTATCATGATTCTGCATAAACCCTCTTCTCTGATGATCCTATTCCAATAGCTGAAAACTTAGAGATTTTAGATTTAGGAAGACAGATAGAAATCTGGGTTTTACCAAAAATGGACTCAATTGAGATTTTGATTGACTGATTTTTCTGTCTGTAACGATTTCTGTATGATCAGTTAAGGTGAAGGCATGTGAATTACAGTTTATGAGTAGATTGAATCTAATTGAGCTGAGCATTTCATCAAGTTGAAAAAATTCAGCATTCAATTGCGGTTTGACATGTTGTTTTTCTTGTTTTGGCACAATTGAAAACAAGAAGAAGGCTTTTTTGTTTGCTTCTATCTGAATCGGTGAGTCAAATGGAATTTTGACTCAGTTGAAATCTGATCTTAGGAAAGATAGTCAAAACAAGGTGTGTGGGATGTAATTGGAAGTATTGGGATTTTATGGAAGTCTCTAATTCAGCTGTTGAACGAACCCAGTGTCCGGGTAGCGTACCTTAAATTGTCAATTACATGTTCCTTAGTTACTATAGGGACTTTAGACGAAGCACTTATGGAAAGTCTTACCTGAGCTCGATTACATGCTTATTTGTATGGTAACAATTGATCAAACATGCCGAAATTGTATGTTCATGTCTACGGTATCTTTGTTGTTTTTATTGGCATGGGGACATCTTCTTATGAAAATCTTAGTATTCATTACTGGTTACTATGAAAAATTCATAGTGTGTTTGGATCTTTGATGTGGACAGTCTGCTTTGTCTTTCTTCTTTTATGAATAAATTCTCTGCATCCAATTCCGATGTTATGTGCTCAGTTTTGTTGTTTCATTTGTCTTCTTAATGTTTGGTGTCTATCTTTTTTTCCAGGCCTAATCTCAGCATACTACTGACGTCGGATCACATATATAGAAGTGGTGCATGTTGAACAAAAGACAAAAAAAGATAAATAGAAATTTCAAGAGTTGATCATTCTTCAATATGGGAAAACGAGTGCAGAAAAATTCTGTTTATCGGGACAAAACTCAGGCAGGTTGCATTTCGGGTTTGATTAGTATCTTTGATTTCCGGTATGGCCGTTCATCTCAAAAATTGCTCCCTGATAGGAGGCATGGCAGTAACAGGCTCTCTATTGGTAAGCAGTCACTTTCTTGGATCTAGTTACTATTTCGTTCGGTATGACCTTTTTGGTGCTTCTTAGAAATGAGTTGTTACGAGTCATTGCTCAGCACTGCATACAATTTTCCAATTTGGATATGTCTTCAACGTTCAAAGGTTAAACGCTTAGGAAATTGTTAAATCTTTGGCATAAGAAATTACAGATGACTTGTAGTACATCTGTAGTTTTGGGCGTTTTTTTGAGCGCTGCATGTTGAGTGTTTTAGTCATTCATTTGCAGGTAATGGATATTCAAAGAAAAAACTCAAGCTATTGACTGATGCTGAAGGAGCGCGTGAAGGCAATGTACGATATTCTCATTATCCAGATATAAATATTGAATTGTATGACTATGAACAGTTGAGATTTGTTGAATTTTACTCTATATTTCTGAAGTTGAATTCCGTAACGTTTCAGGCCGTTGATGAAAACAGAACATCAAAGATTGATATTTGTAGAAGAAGTGTAAAGAAGCTGATGGAAGAAGAAATGTTCAGTCAGAAGCAACCGAAAAAGAAGCCTCGTACTGCTTCAGTGGATTTTCAAGAGCCAGAATACTCACATCTGGACCTAGTTTCATTAATGGAAGAGTTTTGCAACCATGTACATCAGCGTCTAAACAAGGGGGATTCTTCTGATGGACAGGAATCTACTAGTTCCACCAGTAATGATAATCTTGATGAGCTCGATTTACAGTTAGTTCAAAAGCATACTATTCTCCAAGAGAAACTAAGTGAAGCAGCCGAGGCTTTTTTGAGTCAGAAGTTTATTGATTCTGGGCAAATGACAGATGAAGCAAAAATTCAACAGACCAAACAATTCATGGATGCACTGGATATATTGAACTCGAACAAGGAACTACTTTTAAAACTTCTTGAAGATTCTAATTCATTGCTGGTGAAACACATCGAAGACCTCCGGGGTTCTCAACCAGAAAAAAGTGAGCCAAAGAAATCAGTAACGAGAACGAAAGCGTCAGAACAGGAGATTGATAATTCAACTCAATGTCAGGAGCTTGTTGTTCATAAAGAGACTCCTAAACAAAATATGTATAAATTTTTCTGGAGAAAGGGCAAGTCGGAGAATAAAAATGCACCCAAAGAGATTGATAGTCCACGTGCTTCAAACAGAATAGTAATTCTAAAGCCAAACCCAGCAGCTATTATAAATCCTGCAGCTGCAACTAGCCTAAATAGTCCTCGCTCCTCAACTCAGTTCCTTTATAGTCCGGTGGGAAATCAGGAACAAGGCGATACACTGCACTCCAAATTTTCACTTAAAGGAATTAAAAACAAGTTGAAACGCGTCATGGGAGAAAACAAAAAAGAGCAGCACAGAATTTCCATGGATGCTATTTTACACAAAATTCCAAATGACAATTCGGCGGATTACAGTAGAGAGTTTTCAGGGGAGCTAAGTGGGAGACAACTTCAGAGAAAATCTTCCTATAGGGAAAATGCAGATAACCCAGTGAACAATGATCCTCCTTCAAATGACTATGAAGTTACTTTAGAAGGGGATGCTAGTTATAAAAGCGTAACCATTGAAGACTCTGGATATTCAAAGGAAAGAGAAGCTGACATCTACGCCGAGGCCAAAAGACATCTTTCTGATATGTTGAGTTATAGGGAGGAAGATCGGAATACGTCAGCATTTAAAGTTTCAAAAAGCCTGGGAAAGACACTGTCGCTTCCTGATTATGTCTCACCACCTGTTTGCAGTCCTAGGGACTCTGATCATCCATTCATAACAGCACAGATGAGATTTTCCTTTTCTGACAATTTAAGAGTTGTCGGTGAGAAGGTTTGGCAGCCTTTAAACCCAGAACTTTCAACCACATCTAGCCAAAACTTTGAAACTGAGCTGCATACAGATGATGACTTCCAAACAGATGATGACATCCAAATTCAAGCTCTTGATTTGAATCCAGATACCTCTAGAGAGTGTCCAGAGACTGTAGTTCAAGAAAGCAACTCGGCTTTGGAGGAAGATGGCACAGCAGAAGGTAATATTGCGTTATTGTCCTCTTACCGTACAATTGTATATTACATACTGTAGATAGTACTAGTTTCCTTCATTGTTCTACAGAACTTCCTTTTATATATGTGCATATATATAGTATTACTTTCTTGTTAATAAGGTTTCCTAAAATTTGTGCTGGTGCAGAAACTGTAGAAACGATTGAGGCAGTGCATATAGAAGAAAGTAAGTCCTCTGATGATCCCTGTGAATCAAATACCAGTGTGCCCGCCGACGTAAAAAGCTCCAGTACTGAGACAGACGGAACTTCAGAGGAAGAAGGATCTCCAGGGAGCTTGACGGTAACTTGTTTCTCCCAGTTCTGTGTGTTGCTTATTTTGCTAGCTTGTTTTTTATTTGAACCTTTGTGTAGTGAACTTCTGGGTTTTGTAAAAATTGGTGCAGGGAACCTTTGTCCAGTTATTTGTTTTGTCAGAATTTTCTTTTGTGATATTCTTTGTAATAAAAAAAAATCCTTCTTCGTATTTGTTACTGTTCAGGAGGAAGACAGAAATAATGAACCATCCATGTCTTCAGTAAATTCGAGTTATTCACCTGACCTGAAAGTTGAAGCTCTGGACAGCTCCAGTGATGGCGTACCAGCATGGGAAAGTCCAGTCTCTGTCCTCAAGCCATTCTTTTTAGACGATGCCAGTAGCCCTGCAACTCCGAAAACTGATCGTGGTATGCTTTCATTGAACAACTATGATGGTGCATTTATCTTTCTTTCATAATTTAGTTATTTCAGTGTACTTAACGTAATCTTATCTAATTGTTGTAGCTGAATTGAAAATAAAACCTGTAAGAATCTGCTTCGATGAACGCGATTCTACTGTTGTGGTGGTATCCCCTTCAGACCCTGAGTTACATTCAGCAGCTTGTTTCGAGGACAGGAAACCAACGTATGATTATGTAAGAGCAGTATTGCGTGCCTCAGGCTTGAGCTGGGATGAATTTACAAGTAACTATGAATCCTCTAGCCACCTTCTTGATGCATCTTTAATTGATGAAGTCGAAGTTCCATCAAGTCGACTTTGTGGTGAACCAGAGTTAATCTTTGACTGCATCGATGAAGTTCTCGTGGATTTATATGAGCGTTACTTTGGATGCCCGCCTTGGTTAAAATTTGTTAAATCCGATATTCGGCCAGTTCCTGAGGGGAATAGCATCATCAAAGAAGTATGGGAATTTATCGACACTAATCTAATACCTCAACCTCAGCCATGTACATTGGACCATATTGTTGGAAAAGATTTCAATAAAGAAGGATCATGGGGAAACCTCCGGTTAGACATTGAAGACATTGGTATTGAGATCAGTGAGGCTATTTTGATTGAACTGATACAAGACGCCGTATTTGACATGCGTTCCTTGGTTGAGCTTACAAGCTGAAAGGAGGAAGATCAGATTTTGGGTTCTCTGCAAAAAAGAGTCGCTCAGACTCTTGTGTGAGTCTTGGAAGTGAAGGTTGGTTACAGAATAGGACATGGTTAAGGCTGCTTTTCCTCATCTCCTGTTAGATGCTTGGGTTCTGGGCACACCACTAACTTAGTTCTTACCAAGCTAAGAATGGACGTGGAAACAATGGAAGGATTTTGGACAGTGCGAAGATGGAATTGCAATTCTTGAGAGGTTTTCAAATGAACTTGAACTGGTTAAAGAAGTTGAATTGGCTCTTATTTTCATGAAGAGACTTGTTCTTCGTTCTCAGTTATGTAAGGTTCATTGCGCAACTATTTGTTCTTTTTGTTCTTTCTTTGTACAGTTTTTTCATCCTGAAATGTCAATGTCCTAGCAAGCTTGGTGCAGTAGTAGAGTGTTTTATGTAAAATGACAGTAAAAGCAAAATACAAAAAGGAAAGGGTTTTCAGTATAGATTCTGGCAGATAATTGATTGAATTTTCAGGTCATGCATACTGTAATTTGTACCGTACTAATAGACTTCCCAGCCATCCCCTGCTATACAAGTTTCAGTAAATCACCTGCCAGTTTTAGAACCTGGACAAAACTATTGGTATCTGCACCTCTGAACCATATTAGGTTTCAGAAAGATCTCATTCAGTTTTTGTTCTATACAAAAATCATCAAAAACCGAACACATTGCATTGATTTTTCAGATTACAAGAGAAAATATTAGTGGCTTAACTAAGAATTTTCAATAGCATGTTTTCGTCTCCAGACAAGACATGTTAAATGCTTCACATTTTCACTCGCAAAATTTTAGATCTTATCTCTTTCGTTTCTTCTTGCCCTGCGAACTCGGGGGAACAGCAGGTACCACTATCTTTTTGGTAAAAGCATTGGTTCTGCTCTCTGGTTCTTCGTCATCATCATCATCATCACTAGCTTGTCCGTTGTTAGCCTTTGATTCTTCTTCTAATGACTTAGCTGCAGCTCTCTTTTTACTAGCTTCCAACTTGTTGTGCAAACTCTTACCAGCTGGATCACTGGAAGGTCCAAGTCTAGTTTGTGGTGCAGCTCTTGCCCCTAAGCCCAACCTTCCAGACAAGCAAAAAATCTTTTAGAAATTCACAACAGTAAGGAATGTGACAGAAGAACAGCAAGAGAGAAAGAGAGTTAACCTTGCAGGGCGAGGCTCCGGTTCCTTCTCTTCAATTGATTCCTCATCTGGTGATCCACTCATATTGTTAACCCATGATTCAGCCTGAAAATAGGTTGTTTCCTTAGGTAAGGCAAAGTACAATACAAGTACATACACAAACTTTCCGATTACAAGGTGACAAACATAAACGTTTAGGAATGATGCAATCTAGGTGCAATTTTGGCTAATGTACGACTAAATACAGGTTTGAACATCTATATAACAATCTCGATTCCAAATGATGCAATTTTTGGCTTAAGGAAGCTGTGGTCATGTTTCTTCGATATAACATTGAAGAATATACCGAATCCTTACACTTCTATATCGCATGACTAAGATAAGTACGGTTTAATTGGACCGAGTTTTGAGTCATTCAGTGTAAGTACCGCAAAACCATTACCAGCCATATAAATAGTCACAAGCCACTGCTAGCTCCCAGAAACAAAATATGTATTTCATTCACTCATTTGCTCAGGCATTCAAAGATAACAAGCAGAAACACATGGAAAACTAGTACTCACTAATTTTCGGGCTCTATCCAGTTTCACCAATTTAGGTGCATCTTTTGCCTTCGCTGCTGTCTCTGGCGTCTCAGGCGTCATCGAGAATCACAAAGTACTCTAAAATTTACGATGATGGAAGTCCCTTCTGCCGATTACAAAACAAAATTAGTTTATGAACTC
Organism: Papaver somniferum; assembly: GCF_003573695.1. Lineage (NCBI taxonomy): Eukaryota > Viridiplantae > Streptophyta > Magnoliopsida > Ranunculales > Papaveraceae > Papaver > Papaver somniferum. The sequence goes on from NC_039361.1 coordinate 773,087, forward strand.
AAATCCTTAACTAAACTTCAACAAACACACACAAAAGAAGAACCCTTTTTCTTAAGCAAGTCCAAAACTTCAAATCACAAAAAAACAGAACACTAAACCTAATAGTAATCAAAATGTACAAAAACCCTTCTCCATATCAATCCAAAGTTAGGGTTTCTCTAAAACCCACCATGAAATTTACAAAAACTCTGTGAGAAAAACAGAAAAAGCATTCAACCCAACTACTAGAATCAATCAAATTATCTAAGTAAGAGGAAATCGAGTTAAGTTCGATTAATCTAATAACAGTTTCATATTTGCCCCAAAAAACATCAAAATCATGTAATAGTAACAAAAAGACTGATAGAGATAGAGAGTTAAAGACGATGAACAACCAACCTTGAAGGAAAACAGAGATAGTATTGATAGAAACCAGCCGGCAATCAAGGAAAGAACGGCAGCAGAGCAGAGAAACGGCTTCTTCAAATTTCAGTAGAGAAGCAGAGAACTAAAAGGAATAGGGAGTGATGGGGGAATTTGGGGTTTTTTTTTATACGAAGACAAAAATACCCCACAGAAGAAGGGGTGTTTCAGAAAAAAGGATATTTTTCTCGTGAACTGACAGCTCCAGGAGTCGAACTCCTGACCTCATAAGAGAACCAACCCTTTGCTGGCTTGAAGATTCATGAAATAGGGTTTTACAAACAAGCACCAAAATCACTACAAAGAAAATTCTGCAAGTCCTCTGATCTTTGAAAAGTTGAGTCTTTAGTCAAAATTCTCAATTTTGAATTCAATTTGTGATTGTTGGGAAGATTTTATGTGTTAATCTGAGTATAGGGTTTTATACTCTTTTGAAATTTTGGGGATTGAAAGTATGGATGGGAAGTTGAGTTCTGGTGGGGGTTCAAAGAAGATTATGTCTCCTTGTGATGTTGAAGCTTTAAAGAAATGTTTAGCAGAAAGCGAAGGGGATTACAAAAAATGTCAAGCACAGGTTGATGCATTCAAGGCTTCTTGTTCTATTAAGAAACCTGAGGATTCTGCACCACCTTCTCAATGATCCAGCCACTGGTGTGATGAACATGGTAACAATGGTGAACATTTTTTCTTATAATTGAAATCAAATTGTTGTCTTGTTTGTTATCGGTATATTCGAGCTTAATTTTGCTTCCTTTAGTAGTGTAATGCATTTGAGTTGGGATATGAAAATAACCCTTTTTCGGGTGGGGGTGGTGGGGGGAGGGGGTGGTGGTGGTAGGGAGGGGAATGTGTTGTTTTACAATGAATTGAAAGTGCCCCTTTTGATTAGAGTTTGATAATTGAATGAAAGACAAGTTCTGAATAGATAATTGTTGCGCTGAACTGAACTAATGAACATAATCTTGCTTGTATTGTTAACTAGATGTAGAAACTCGCATGAACGGTAGGGGTTCACATTTTGTGTCTGTCATACAGTTACTTGTTAATGTACAATCATAGGATTAATGGGGTTTCCCCGAAATGCTGTCGATCTGACAACTTACAAATACAATCAATTTCAGTATTTTCACATACCATCCCGGTTTCTAACATACTCAGGTAGCTCTCTTCTGAATTACTACTATGTTAAACTGTTCAGGAAATGCCGCAAAGAAAAAATATTGGCTGAAGATGGGAAGTGTATATCCAAATGTGAAAACTTGGAATTCAACTTCTCTCTAAATACTAAGGACTTTGTTTTTTTGTTGATCGTCGACGTATAGAACATCGTCTACCCAAGAAACAACGTTGAACGCTAGACCTTCCAAAACCCTTGAGTAGCTCTCTAGAATTCCTTGCCCAACATCCTGCAATAATGATATCCATTAGGCCATATGACATCGGACATAAATGAAACAAGTTAATGTATACATCTGAATAGAAATATACCTTGTTATCTTGAATCTTTGTTGTATCCAAGGTTGTTTGTGATAGTCCAGGGTATCTCTGCTTCAGGCACAATAATAAACTTTCAGCTCTACCGGCTAGGATATGATTCTTGTCGCCCTCTTTATCATTCACTAGATCTTTGAGGTTCCATGTGGATTTCGAATTAGGCATGCTGCTTATGCATACTTTGCGCTTCCATATGTATATTGAAGCCTCAACCTTGTCTGCAAGTTCAAGTGCCTCGTGCTCAGAACCTATGTTCAAGTTATCAAGTAGGTACTCGGGGACAAATTTATCTGCACCAGTTATGTGACGGTAAATTGAATCACCCAGACATGCTTTGCCACTCTGGTAATAAGAAAAATAGAAATTAGAAAGATGCACATAAATGAGTGACTGTAGAAATACAAGTTTCTTGTTGATTTTATATTGATAGATGCGTGTATTACCTTCGGAAGACTTGACATATATGCCTCTGGAACTTCCATTTCACCGAGAATAGAATTGTTTATGGCCATGGCCGCTTTGTGAATTTGATTTGCGTTGTCACGTTTTTGTTGCAAATGTTTTCTTGCTTTCTCAGAGATCCCACCAGCAGGGACGCAGGGTACTGGTAACCACCATTTTTCCTCTGTCCTTAGACTTACAATTTTCCGGAATGACCCTGATTTAGTATTTGCATTTTTTGACATGCTTCCTTGCTCTGCATACCAAAACTCTGTATCCCTGAAACTGTCCAATATATCCTGCTGACAAGATTTGAGATTTGCATGTGTTCAGCTCTTGTGCTCGGAAAAACTTAGTTATTTACCGACTAATAGATTTAAATTATTGGAATTGACATCTGAGTAAGAAAGTTTACTTACAAGTAGCATGTTGTCAAGCTTTTTTAGTGCAGGAAGGCTCATGTAAATGTCTGATCTAAGTCTGCTTGTCATCACCTGAATGAAAATTATCAATTGTTATCACCTGACACAGGAAACAGAAACAAATTGCAGAATTCTTGAGTTTTTAGCATATGGGTTTACCTCTAAAGGTGTTCCGTCTTTAAAGGTCTCAGTAGCAGGGACAAACTCTACAATGTAATCACAAACAGATAGAAGCCAGTCCATTTCTCGTTTCCACATCGACTTCTTCTCAGCTGGTAGAGGTGCTAACCTCAAAGTTTGGCCAAAAACAGTTGCTGCAGAAATAAACAAAAGCACCATGAGAATCAGAAAGAGGGTAAAATTAGAGATCATTTTCTTTTATAATTCGTAGTTCATACGTACCGTAGAGATTCGTTATGGAATTTGAAAGTGCAACTGCAGAGCAGACACCCTTTCCGCCTCCTGACATGTCTTCACCCAGCAATAGCTTTGAATACTTCTCCCTCATCATGTCTAATTCTGCAACTAAATCTCTTCATTCAGAAACACATTTTTCGAATCCAATTCAGGTATTAAAAAAATCTAGTCAAGCAGATTGATGAAAAGCTGAATAAAGCTACTTACCAAGATCAATATCATCTATTTCTGGTTCAGCATCAGGTTCATCTCCAACATGGCTATAATACTGTTTCATTCCTAATCTCGTCGGGGAAGCCTGGCACAAGGGCAGCCCTTTACCACCCGATTTCGCCAAAGGAGATGATGGATCATGATAAACACTCTCTTCCGTAAACACTGACGACATTTCGGAGTTCGTCCGACAGTAGGCAAACGAATCTTGGTCGCTCCGAACAGAAAATCCGCTCGTATCTGTAGCTGATGGCGTCGATGTTGCAGAAGGCGATGCATGATAAAACTCAAAATTCTCATACGACGCCGAACTCGCCATCTTTCTCACTAAGGCTCTCTTAAACGAATCCTGCGGCATCACAAAAAATTCAAAATTGAAACTACTGAAAACACCATTTAATGAACATGTATTTCTAAAATGACATACTTAGATTTACTACTAGTGGTAGTGCGGCCATGAACTTTTCCTTAGAAATGGGAAAATCTTTCATGGGTTTGTTTTAAAATCTTCTGCAAATAAAAACTTATAATTTACTCAACTCTCAACTTTACACAATAAAGTTGATAAAAAACCCAAATTTGAAATTCAAGTTAAGAAAGAAACTTACCGTTGTTAAAGTTGCGGATATGGTCCCGTTTTCTCTTTTGCTGTCTTCTCACTTTTGAGAGTTTTCAAATGCTGAAGAATGTATGGTTTGAATTGGTTTCCCTCCTAACCCTTTTGCTTGAAAAATTCTCCTTTTTCTTTCAATTATTCTGTCTCTTTTTGTTCAAAACAGGGTTCATTGAGCAACCTCATTTCATCATCAACTGAGTTTCAATCTTGGATTGGTTTTAGTTTTGATGGAAAGCTAAGAAAATGTGGTGGGAATGGGAGTTCTGGGGTGTTGAGAATTGATTGTTGTGGTTGGAGAAAGTCTGGACTAGAAGTAGTTGCTTAGCTTTATAATCTTCTTCTTCTTACCACGTTCACCAATGATACTCGATATTTTTCTATGAATTAAAAAAGGAAAAAAGAGAAATTCTAGTGTCGAAGAATATAATTAGAGAATTTCTTTCAGAATATAATTTTGAGAATATTTTTTGTAGATTGACTTGGAATTTTAAGTAAAATGATAAAATATGTAATGACAGTTCATTGGGTTCACGTTGCCTATGCCATGCCTCCCTCTCTTAATATGTTGAGATTTTCCTGCACATAAAATCAATGAAAATAAACAAGTGTAGGATAATGTCTAGGGGTTAATTGTTCTTAGAGTGCTCATTGAGTCGCCATTTTTTATGCATTGAACCTTTCATGCAACACTAGTAGTAAATGAAGTGCACATCTACCTTAAAAAAAATGATTATACTTTTTATCTAGCAACATCATAAATAACCATTGTACATATAATGGATAATCATGATATCAGTTGTATGTTGGTGTTTCAGATAATTTAAATAATCCACCAGAGTGATCCTTGAACCGTCCATATCTCCAGCAGAGATGAACAACCGCGACGGCCACAGAACTAACGCGGTAGCGGTCAGGTCAAATGAACAACATAGGCGACATTCTAATTCTTATTTTTAATAGAAAATACTTATGTCCATCCCAACAGGCCAACAGACATTTTTCAATACACATCGTGACCTCATCGTGCAACCCACTTATCTGTTATCCTCTGTAACTCAAATTCTTCCATTAATATATGTAATGGAGAAGATTAGGCTGTGTGAGACACATTATGAAGAGGAGTTGAATTAAAAATACACTTAAGTACATGTACGAGTGTTAGATGATGTATGATAACACTTGGCATTCATCGATAAGATTATGAGAATCTTCTATTGAATGCATTTGATTTGATACATTCTTCATCTTAAGTAGTCATGAATAAGGATATAATGTTCATTCATTATGATTGCTGAGTACAAAATATCAACATGAGATGTTTTTATCCCTTTTTATGTTTTTTCTATAGATTTCATGGTTGTCTTTCTTAATTGTTATCAGTTAATCCATAACATTCCATCGATTAATTCTTTTTCAACTTTATCATCAATTATCATTACACTGTGTCAGTGTTGGCCATAACTCATTTTAGTTGTACTCCAACCCATTCACTTTGTTGGAGGGACCTTATTGGGTGCCCTAGCAAAACTAACTGTCTTTTTTATTTGCTAATGTGATATTGGCATGTGGTTCATCAATGTACTTGATCTGATATTGTGATGAAATTTATGGAATTTGACAATGAAGGTGTAAGTTTTGTCAAAGAGAACTAAATAAAAAAGAAAAAAAAAAAAGAAAAATGAAAGAAAAAAAATGGAGTAATGCAAGGGTGCTAATGGGGGACTGAAATTTGTGGGTGTACCAAGCCCAAAGCAAAACTTGTTTCGTTGTATATCATAAATAATATTGTTTTATTTGAGTTTTGGTACAACTCAGATCTTGATCCTCCACATTGTAGCCTTGGTATCATATACCTTAATATTTTGACATCATTATCGGTGTATTTAATGGTGCCCTTATCCTAATTGAGTCTGTGTGTAATTAAACTGTTATTGTCAGTTGCACATGTGTGTAGAGTCCGTGAGTTCTAGTTTCATCTGACGTCTATAATGTCTACATGTGTATGGGGTAGATTGTTATTGTGTGTCTCACATACGTGTTGTCTATAAGTAGTTGTTGTTTGTAACAACTTTATGATGTTTTTACTTCTAACGAAAACTTTTTTCATGTGTAACGGCATCATGGTATCTAGAGCAGAAAAAGGCTCATTAGCTTAGATCCTTTAATGGTGAATTTTTCTTCATCTTCATCAAATTTTTCAGGTTTTATCGTTCATTCTGCGTTTTTTAGTTGCTTTTGGTGAAGATCTCTCTGTTTTTATATGTTTCTTGATCATTTCTTGATTTATTTTCTCAGATCTACTTTTGTTTTCCAAATCCGATTCCTCTTTTCTACAAATTCTTTTCAGGAATTTTGTTTCTTGTTTTCTTGCTTCCTATTTGATCAATTTCTTTTTCATCCTTACATCATATTTTTCTCACCATCTTGATCTGCTTAAATGGATCAAAGAACTCACATTCATACTTATACACTTCCACCGATACAATTGCTCATATAATTCCTTTAAAGCTAAATGATGATAATTTTCTCATCTAGAAAGCTTTAGTTTACCCTTTTTTTCAAGAAATTACAGGGTAAGAAGTTTATTGATGGATCATATCCTTGTCCAAATCAATTTACCACTAGGACTCAACAGAATGTTAATCCTCAATATCTAGATTGGGTCACTGAAGACAACACACTAATTCTTTGGATTCAGTCGACTATATATGACTCTATAATTGGTTATGTTGCTGGTGTTACTACTTCAAGAGGTCTGTGTGGTTAAGCACTAAAGAGAGATTTGCTAAAACGTATGTAACACATGCTATACGGCTTTGCAATAAGCTTCAGTCTCTTAAGATGAGTACTTCTGTTTCACTTTATCTTAGGAGGTCAAAGGTATACAAGATCAACTTTTTACATCTAGATCTCCTATATCTGACAATGAAATGGTGTTAACGATTTTATCTGGCTTACCTGTAGCATATAACTATTTTTCACATTTATTAAAATTTGAAATCCACCAGTTACTAGCAAGGAATTGTACAATTTACTAATAAGTGAGGAAGTTGTCATTGGTACACAAAAGAATGACTTAGATGCAAAAGCTCTTACTGCACTAAATTCTCAAAATGTTGGACCTTATTCAGGTTATACTCATAGGCCATCATTAGTAAATTTTAAGATATTACACAAATAACCAATGACATCATTAAAATTTTGGACCTTATTCAGGTTATACTCCTAGGCCACCATGTATGTGACTTGGTAGTAACGATCACAACTAACCATTTTGACTTGGTATGACCAATCACATAGTAGTCTTGGAATTGTGGTTGAACCAGTTCTAAACTTGTTTGGAAGTGTGGTCGAACCGATTCCAAAAAACAAATCCATGTAAATATGAAATAAGGATTTGCAATGACAACATATCAGCACACTTTGGATACGAGCAGTAACTCTTATCTTTTATTGTTCAAAGATATTCCTTGGTACTCAAGGTGATCATGTGCCGAAATAAATTAAGAATCTTTTAATTAAGGTTTTTGGTTTTATATGCTTTAATTACCAGCAATTAATGCATATCTCTAGATAATAAAAATTAGTAATGTGCATTTACTAATTGGAGATTTTGTATGAGATATTTCGGAAATATCAGACCAACATTTATTGGAATTAGGAAAACTGAATTTGGGCATTCATTGCATATCTTGAGAATATTTTCGGTTTTGGAAATTCCTTGGTACCTAAACATCCTTAGTCTATAAATACCTAAGTTTGCATTTCTAGCAAACTACCTAGGAGCCATGCAAACTTCATTTCTTGTTGTTTCTGGTGGAGCCATCTAATCGAAGAGTAAAGTATCTTAATTAGGTGAAATCTCTTACAACCGCTCGTTTAAAGGCTTCTGGGGATCAAGAAGCTCTATGAGTACCGTTGGTGGGAAACTAGATAATTACAATTTTATTAGTGTTCGATTTGATTTGATTGACTAACGGTTGTTGAAAATTTGATTGCACCTAGTTTGTTTATTCTTGAGAATGTTCTTTTCTGATATAAGATTCACTGAGATTAGATCAAAGTATCGACGGGATCTTTAGAACTGTTGTTAGATCTAAATACATCTTGTGGTAATCCATCGTTAACCGACTATGTTCTGTGCGTGATTGATCACATGACATTCAAGTGGTGTTATGCAGGTTTTGAAGATAAAAGAATATTTGAAGACGAAGAGGAATTCTTATTAGTTTTCGTATCTTGTGGACTCAGTGCACAAACCTTCATCGGTTGGGATCCAACTAGAATTTTATCTTTGATAGATATGATTGATTAGTTGCGTGAGATCGGCAGTCTCTATAATTCTCTTTGAGATCTATATTAATTAAGCGCGAATCTAGACTTGAATATTTCGGTAGTTATTGTTTATACTGATCTAACCAGACAAAGGAGTTTATTAGATTAAACATAAGAGTCTTTGTCAACAATTCATCATAAAATTTTAGCAAGATTGATTAGAGTGGTTACCAAAAAGATTCTTCCTTTGCTGTTTGGAATACGATCCAAAGGACTTACTATTCATGTGTGTGACTCTATAAGTTGAAGGTGCAGGGATACTTGACTAGGTATCTAGGGGTAGTATTCTTGGTCTCAACTATACGAAGTTGGTATTAGATTTTGTATAGCAGCTTAATTCTGAGAATACTCAAAACTGGACTAGGTCCCGGGGTTTTTCTGCATTTGTTGTTTCCTTGTTAACAAAATATTGTTGTGTCTTTTACTTTGTTTTCCGCATTATAGTTGTTATTAATAATTAAGTAAAATACACATGTACGTTAACTCTGTAATACTTGATAATGATCATATAGATTTTCGGTTATTACCGAACCTATTATCAAGTACACAATTTGTTGTCGTATCGTCTCGATCTTGTATCCATAGTTAATCACAAAATTGATCTTGTTGTCATATTATCTCGATCTCGTATCCATAGACTATCATACTAAGTGTGAACCGAATTGTGGTATTGTCTCGACTCTGTCCATACACGATCACATTCGAAATCAGACTTATAGGTTGATAAATAAAAGATTCTGGTGTATTTGGGTACCCTCATCTTTTCACCTTCATATATTCTAAAAGATTTACTCCACCTAAAGGAAAGCTAGGTAAATATTCAATCGGAACATCTTTGTTATTTCCCTCTTGTAGTATGAAATATTACACAACATGATGATATGTTTGTCCCCCTTAGTCTATACTTTACTCTGTTGTTAGATATAACGTTTAACCACGTATATCATTTCCTAGTGATTAAAAAACATTTGTTCACTCCATATTTTCTCTCCCTTTTTGTCACAAAAATGACAAATAAACTAACAAACAAAAGAGCAAACCGGAAGGTTCTTACAAATCTCTAAGACTCGTACAACATATAAGAGTTAAGCAAGGAGGTTTCACATACCATTTTAGATAACCAATACTAAAACCGAAACTACAAAAGTAATCTTGTCTTAGTATGTTATCAAGGAAAAAATTGCCCGAAGCAATTTACCCTTAATCCGATAAATCAACTAAGATAAATTAGATATTAACCGAACCGATTGTGTATTTACCATCGCTTGTTCCGACAAGGATTTCAATTAGACTTGAATAACCGAATCCTATATTTGGTAAGTCTAACTAAGATCAGAATTAACTTAGTTCCTCTTATCCGGAATCAAATGGACTAAACAAATGACCCCAAAATTTTGTTAAGCAATAATAATAGATACAAACCAAATCATTGACTTGTCATAGTTTTTCTCAACCAGAGCAATTGAAACAAAGATAATCCAGTGTAAGCACAACAATTGCACCGAATTTCGTTAAGCAATAGCAATTGATACCAAACAATAAAGAAGATACAAAATCATTAAGTCAATAGAATTGACAGAGTTTTTCTTAACCGAAAACAATTGAATCACAATAATCAATCCATACAACATAATAAAACATATCAATTGTACCGAAATTTTGTTAATCAAAAGAAAAATATTTGCAATAAAATCAAGCTTTTCTTAAACAGGAAAAACGATTAACTAACAAAATAAATAGTTACCTCAATTTTCGCAGCCTCTTCTCCCCAGAAAGGTATATAATTTAAGCGCAAGTCCAATAAGAACTCTCCCCATGTATGTTGTCATCCTCTCGCAAGAACAAAAAAACAACAAAAAGAGCAACCTTTACCAGAGAAAGGTTGATTTCGTTTCGACTAATGCGTCCGAATAGCAAAGTTTAAACCCAAAACTCATAGGTTATGCTAAACACAACTTACGTAAAAATAAATTTATATCAACTTCTTGTGACTTTTCACAGATGAGTTTTAATCGTATCACCTTATGATCCTTTGATAAAGCCTACCTAAAAAGGCTAGAACTTAATCCCGCTAAATCAAAAAGCCACACAAACCATAAAAGACATCACCATATGAGATCGAAAATTAGGTTAATAAAAACCGAAACTAACATCTCATAAACTGAAAGAAATATCATAAAATATAATCATTCAACACAGGCTTATGCAATTGGAACTATCAAACAATGAAACACAAAAGTTATAAAATAAAATTTATTCATTCATAATAATTGATAGTTTCTTAGAAAATACCTTATACAACATATTGAATTAAATCAACAATTTGAATAGTATATTTCTAATAATCATATGTCTTCAAGAAATATTGAGGACGTCACTTTCGAATTCTAGATTCAAATTCTTCCAAACAATTTTCTTTCCAATTGAACGTGTGTTCATCTCAAACAATTGAGATTGAAGATCAATAAGTGCTTCCTTTGAATCTTTGATCATAAGTTCATGATGCTTAATACAACTTTTAACAGAAAGGATTTGTTTTCTTAGAGAATCTTGTCGATCATTAAGTTGTTGAGAATTTTGTGTTTCAATCATGACCGATGCATATAGTGCCAGATCATTAAGAGACGAAGTTGTTTCACCGATTTCATTGTTTTTGGGTTGAATATATTCGGTTTCCATAAACCAAAATATATTGCGCCGATTTCTAGATTCGCGCTTAATCAATATAGATCTCAAAGAGAAATACAGAGAAGTTTACAAGAGTCTGCAACTTCCTTTTTAGATCTAGTAAATTCATTAAGATCAAACTCCAAATCTTTCATGCCCTTACAGAGTTTCTTAATGAATTTATTATTCTTTTTGGAATCCCAACAGAAGTGTACAGTGTGGTCATTTCTTCCACAAAAGGAACAAATCATATGGTCAGAAGACTTTGAAAAAGTATTTTTTGTTTACAAACTTCTGAAAATGTTGGTTGAGCTGGAACAAACCTATTTTTACTTGTACAAGGTTTTCCTGCATACCCTATACCACACATATTTCCAAAATATTTTTGTCCAGAAAGCATAACAACAACTTTTGTTTACCTGAGAGACGTTGTAGATCCCCTTTTAGGATATCAATCTCTTTATCTTTCAGAACAATTGCATCAACCAGTTTTTCTTTCTCATAATTTTCCTTTGAGTTCTATCACAAAGATTTTCTCAAGTTATCAAGTTCCCCCCTTAACTTTTGATTTTCTTTAGTCACTAACTCAAGTTTTTCTAAACAGTCCTTAAGGAGTTGATTGGATTCACGAAAATGATCACTGTTAGTTTTGGCAATTAGTGCATCACAATTTGTTATTCCTTCGTAGGCTTTTTCCTCGGGAATATCATCCAGGGTAGTGTGATAAGATTTATTGCGCTTATGATCTCTTTTGCTGGAACAATTTTTGGCCATATGTCCAAAACCACGGCACTTGAAACATTAGATTTCTTCATCACCCTTTCTATGGCAGGATGCTGATATATCAAGAATCTGATTATCTTTCAATAAAAGATCCTTAATCCGTTGTGTCTGAAGTAAAATTGTGGAATCAATCTCATATTCAACAATTGAATTTTCTTCTTTACAACATTCCTCAACCCAATTTATACTTGCTTCTTTCAAAGACTGTTTAGTATTATTTGTTGCATTCAATCCAACGTTCCTGTTTTGCAGAAAAAATTCTTTATCAAAGATCTTTAACTTTCCTACAAGAGAGCTTTGATAAAGTATAGAAATATCATTGGCTTGCATTATAGCATGTTTCTTAGAATCGTATCTTGATGGTAACAATCTGAGAATCTTGCATATTATTTCTTTTTCAGATATAGTCTTTCCAAGTGAGAAAGAAGCATTGATAATCTCAGAAAGTTTAGTATTAAACTCCTCAAAGGTATCATTATCATCTATTCTAAGGTGTTCCGTTCGGAAGAGAGATATTGAAGTCTAGCTTCTCTTCCTGAATTATTACCTTCGAAGACGGTCTCAACAGTATCCCAAGATTCCTTGGAAGTTCCACACGGGGAGACATGATAATGAAGATCTTGACTCATTGCATGTATTATGGCATTAAAACAATCAGAATTCTACTTCGAAATAGCATTTTCTTCATTAGTATAAAACACTAAATGTTTAAACTCAGTTTCTGAATATTCCACTTTCGGTCTTTCATACTCTTCTACGATTAATAACCAAGTATTAAAATCGCGTGATTTAAGAAAAGATTTCATAGCAGATTTCCACCACAAATAATTTATGCCATCAAATATTGGTGGTGCGTTAACTTAATCAGTCATAGATTGAAATCTTATAGGTTGGATCGCACCAAACACAGATTGTTATGTCTTTTCATGTTGTCCCGCTCTAAAACCAATTGAAAAGACGAGGATATCCAAATACACCACAATCTTTTAAATATAAACCTATAAGTACTATACCAAGTGTGATCCTCTATGGAAAAAGTGACAAAGTCGAGACACCACAATAGTTAAACACGATTGTGGTGTACTTGGTATTCGTAGTCAATCAATCCGCTCGTTTAAAGTCTTCTGTAGGATGAATTCTATCAAATATAAATACGATTCTAGTTGGATCCCATCCAATAAAGATGTATGCACAAATTCACAAGATACAAAAACTAATAGGAAAATCTTATTCGTCTTCAAATCTTCAATTGCCTTTTGAATAACTGGCACAACACAAACTTGAATTCTCTTGTGATCAATCATGCAAAGAACGAAGTTTATTAACAATAGATTATCACAAGATGTCTTTAGATTCACAAATGGTTCTAAAGATCTCGTCGAAACTTTGATTTAGTTTGAGTGACCCTTATGTCAGAAGAGAGGGTTCTCAAGAATAATCGAACTACGTGCAATCAAAGTTTCAACAACTGTTAGCCAATCAGATCAATAATCGAAAACTAAAATAACAATGCAATTTTCTAGTTTCCCACCAACGGTAATTGTAGAGCTTCTTGATCCCAAGGAAGTCTTTAAACGAGCGGTCGTAAGAGATTTCCCTAATTAGGGTACTTTCCTTCCGGATAGACGGCTCCACCAGAAACAACATGAATGAAGTTTTCCTGGCTCTTAGGATAGTTTGCAAGAAATGCAAACTCATGTATTTATAACCAAGGTTGTTTGGACAATAAGGAAATTCAAAAACCGAAAATATTCTCAAGATATTCATTAAAGTACCTAATTTCGTTTTTTCCTATTTCCAATTAAATGCCAAACCATATTTCTGAAATCTCTCTTAGAAAAACTTCTATTATTAGCTTTGCACATTTACCAATAACCTTTTCCATAGGATATACTTTAATTGCTGGTAATTAATATACATATATTTGAAAATCATAATTAAATGTTTCTCAATATTTCGGTTTGGGATCACCTTGAGCATCAAGGAATATATTTGAACAATTAATGATAAGAGTTACATACATGTTCAAATAATGTCGACATCTAGAAGTTTCTCTCAGTAAACCCTAATACCAAGTGAAAAACGGGGGTCTAACAACCACACCCAATATTTCTCTTAGCAATCTGTATGGAATAACTCCAATATACTTTCAAGAGAATCAACTAGACAGTCAGACTCAATCTTAAGAAAATTATATCAAAGAGTTATATCTTTATTTCTCAATTCAATCTTCAATCAAACAAATAGGAATTTTTTGCGAGCCCGATTGAATATAAGAAATAACTTGGACGGTATCAAAAACCAATATCCACGTGTCAATCAATTTAATCAAAAACCAAAGGTTGGGTTCACAATTGATTGAACTTACACACAACCTATGATATTTCAATTATATAAATAAATATAATGCGGAAAAGAAATAACACAGACACGAGAAGTTTTGTCAACAAGGAAACCGCAAATTCAGAAAAATCCCGGGACCTAGTCCATATTTGAACACCACACTGTATTAAGTCGCTACAGACACTAGCCTACTCCAAGTTAATTTCGTATTGGAATGTAATTGAGCCCTAACCAATCTCACAGTGATCAAGGTACAGTTGCACTCCTTATGTCTCTGAATCCCAACAGGACTCTACGCACTTGATTCCCTTAGTTGATCTCACCCAAAACTAAGAGTTTCTACGACCCAAAGTCGAAGACTTGATAAACCAATCCGTCTCACACATAAAAGCCTATTGAATAGACAAATCTGTCTCCCACAGAAAAACCTATGAGTTTTTTTTTCCGTATTTTGATAAATCAAGGTGAACAGGAACCAATTGATATACCAGACTTATATTCCCGAAGAACAACCTAGAAATATCAATCACCTCACAATAATCTTAATCGTATAGTAGTGAAACAAGATATTATGGAATCACAAACGATGAGACGAAGATGTTTGTGACTACTTTTTATCTTGCGTATCGGAGATTAAATCTCGAACAAATCTTAGAGAAGATACTAATCAATCAAGATATAAAATATCTAGATCAGAACACGCAACTATATAGAAAATAGTTGGGTCTGACTTCACAATCCCAATGAAATCTTCAAGTCGTTAACCTACAGGGTTTTGGAAAAAACCTAAGGTTAAAGGAGAATCGACTCTAGTCCCAACTAGTATCACACAAGAGGTGCGAGGATTAGGTTTCCTAGTTGCTAGAGTTCTCCTTTAAATAGTCTTCATATCAGGGTTTGCAATCAATGTTACCTTAGATCGAACTTATCTTGCTATACAAAAATAAAAGGTGACTTCATTTAGATATGAGTAACCGTACCTAAACGTGTACACCGTTGTTGGATCAACAATAGTTAACCGAAGCTAGCCATATGAACACTTTCAATATCAACTACATTCATATTAACCATAACTAGTTCAAATGACTCAACGTAAACTAGTTCTAGAGTTGTTCAATTGTTTGTATTCTCATAGAAGTATACAAGACACAATTGAAGAAAAACCGGTTTTGATTCACTCGAAGGAAGATATGTACATTATAGCCAAGTTTTGCAAAAGATTGCATTCCTTATTATATAAATGTATTAGTTCATGAAAAAACCGATTTTAGAACATAATTCACTCAAGTATGCAAAGGTTACGCATACCTTAGTGGTCGGACTAAGTTTGGGTTCGCCAGTATGCGGATGGGTACACATACCACCAAACTCAGTAAAGTCCTGGAACTTGAACCTCACACCAGTACACGTAAAGGTATGCGTACTTAGTTCCCGAACCTTTACTAAACCAATCAGTACTCATACGGGTATGCATACCATGGTTCCCGTACTTGGACACATATGAAAGTACGCATGCTATGCTTATATCAAAATGTTCTAAACTCTCATTTCAACCATTGAAACATTCTCGGAAGACGACAATATCTGTCTCACACAAACTATTAGCTTCAAAGCACTTTTTCAAGTGATCGAATGATCAATACGAAACATTCCGAGTCTACATAAAATGATTGTCTCACACAAATCATGTAAGATGTTACAAGGCGTTTTTCACATGATCATCTTTTAACTTTCGTCAAGATTATAAGATGAATTTGGTTAAAGCGAAGGCTTACCAACACATATTTCGAGAAATATGTAATCGAGTTAAACTCGGCTCGAAATATCAAATGTGCATAATTGAATTTTATATAGGTATAAGACTTTTGTCTCAAACAGGAGATATAGTAGATAAATTTTTGAGTTATAGATGAGTTTAAGTCTCCATATATACCTTTTTGTTGATGAATTTCCACAAGCTCCCCTTAGTAGTTCTTCGTCTTCAATCGATGAACGCCGTGAAGTCTAATGCTCAACTACACTTTCTATCCTAATCCGAGACTTAGTTATAAGTAGACTAGAAATCAAGACTTACAGTTTCGACAACTAAACTTGACAAACAAGCTTGCGAGTTCGACCGACTAGTGCTCTAACAATCTCCCCCTTTGTCAATTTTAGTGACAAAACTATCAATACATATGAAATAAAAAATAAATAAATTTTGTAGCTCTCAATCCAAATGCTTGATTTCCTTGGTTCTTCCATATTACTAGAAATTTTCGTCACTTCCAAGTACCCCAGTGATTCTGAACATGTTCAACTCAGCATCATAGTTGTTGAAGATCCGTAGATATAAAAAATGAGAAAACAGTAGCTCTCAATCATTGTTATATAGTGTCATAGTATTATTGCACAACATCAAAGTCCAATTGTATCACAACTTTGACAACAATATTATGGTGATATGTATCACTCCTCCTTAATAAATACTTCATCTCGTATGAAAACCATTCCCCCTTATATAATGATCCGTAAACCATATGGATTTGTAGTGTGAACTACACATTAATTCTCCCCCTTTTTATCAATATAAATTGACAAAGGTACGAAAACTAGTGGGATCCTAATGAAATTTCCATAGAGATAGTTGATGACCAAAAGAGAACATATCAACTTTGTTTCGATGATTTCACATAGTCGAAACTAGTGTATTCATCAAGGAGTGTATAAATATACAAGAAAACTCCTACAATATTCCACAGCCGCACTCCCCATAAAGATTTGGAAATTAAGCACAAGTTCAATTAAGAACTCTCCCCATAAAATGTCATTCCCGAAAGAACAACAAGAGCGACCTTACTTTCACAAGAAAAGCAAGATTTCTTTGGAAATTAACAAATCACATGAAACATGAATTTGTATCCAAAATATTCAATTAAATTAACCACAAGAGAACCCATGATTAATTTAATCGGAAATGCTCAACATAAGAGAATTATGGAGCCTCACAGTACTTACACAAAGATGTGGATCAGGGAAAGACCAATAATACGAAATATTCAAAGATTTATTCTATTTTCATCAATATTTGCATAGAAACATGTAATAGACTTAATCTTTGTAAACAAAAGTTCATCGTATCTTCCATCAATATTTGCATAATGACATAATAGGCTTAACTTTTGTTGTAAAAAGTTCATTCTATCTTTTATCAATATTTGCATAAAGACATTTGATAAACTTAAATTTTTAGTCAATATGGGGCAATCATAGTTCACGGACGCAAACACACATATCCCATAACAAGTTGCAATATATAAAACCATAAAGATTGATACTGCAAAATCATCTTCCAAATAAACTTTAGAATTTAAATAAATAAATCTAAAAACATTGGAAGATGAAAATCGTTGGAAATAGCTATGTGTACTACAATAATTGTTATTCCAAACCCTAGTTATCCTTCTTAAAACACAAGAATAAATTCTCATAAGAAGTTTACTAGACAAAATAAATTTAAGCAAGAACCACATTTCACTTCCTTTGAAGACTCTTCTCATATTCCCTATAGTCATCAAGTTCATCTTCGATTAAATCAACTATGGATTCAAGATTGTCCATCTTGTCTTCAAGTCTTTTGATGGAGGCTTCTAGTTCACTCTTCAACGCCTGTACTTGCTCTAAGATAAGATTCATGGTTAATGAGAGATTATCAAAATGAGAACCAGTAGGATTTCCCTCAGAGGATGAATCTTGTTTATCTTGACACATCTCACTATCAGAAGAACCAAAACGAACTTTCTTAGAGGGAAAGAGAACAGTCCATACATCATCTTCTTTACCGGAAAGACATGAAGATGAAATGATATAGATGATAAATGAAATGCTTGCTTAAGGGAAATAAACCTCTTTTAAAAGGAATAAGAGATGAGATAAATTCCCAAAAAGACTTTTGACAAAAACCCTAACAAAAACTTAAAAGAGATAGGGAAAAACATCCAAATATTCAGGAAGGGTTCTAGGCTAAATAACCAAAGCTAGAGCAAAATAGGGAGATACACGAACAAGTCAGCAGAAATCTTTTCACATCCCTCTTGGAGATTATTGTTCTCTTCCAAGGGAAAATAGACAAGAACAAACTCAAAACTTACAAAGAGTAATTTCTCCCACCAAAAGAGGATCGGGACGTTTCACAAGAGAGGAGAATGATTTTTTTTAAACTTGTTTCGGATTCCTCTTAGTGGAGAGAGAATCCAAAAAGGAAAATTTTCTTCCCTTTATTTTTCTGAACATACTGTTTATCGATTTTTGCATATTATGAATGGTTCTGAAAATCTCTTTAGAAAGTGACATAGATTTCTTATGACATTTCTTTTTCTTCTTCTGAAATCGTGATTTGGAAGAAGTTTTTTTAAGAACCTTTGTGCAATCCGTTTCTGAGTAATCCTGATTTTTATTCAAGGTATGCTCACGATATGCTGTGAAGTTATCCATATCTTTCTCATCATGAGAGAGATTAGAACACGACAAACTCACAGGAGTAATATGCTGATTTGGTTTGCTAGAACTTATCGAAGAGTATCAATCTTTCTTTTTAACATCACAATTGCGAGAAGTCGCATTTTCTTGTCTTACTGTTTTCAGTTGACATTCCAGATTTTCAATCCTTTTAATCTAGACTTTCTTTTCCAGTTAAAATTTTCTCTTAACCAAGTACAGATTTTTGGTCAAGCGATCGAATTTTTCTTATGGAGAAGTTTGATTATTTATCATGGAATAATCAGAGCTATCGGAAGAACAAGAGTGATTATCAACAAAATAAGTGAGAGAGCTTTCACAAACTTCTTTCTCTAGATAGTAATCAAGAGTGGACATCCATGCTTTGGTTATCTCACTCGCTTCCTTATCAGGGACACCAGAAATGTGATTATCACATTTGTAGCACATGGAAAAAGTTCCTTTATCATAGTTTTTGTGAACTTTCTTATCCATTTCATTGATTGAGGAAGATTTTTTACGAGATCTTCTTTTTCTTCTCCTAAGAGTTTTATTTAACTGTTGCACACACAGTGAAAGAGTAGAGTTAAAGCAATTCTCATCCTTTAAATCAACCAATTTTGGACACAGAGACCTGACATCAGAAGTAGCAACGAAATTGCAACTCATTCAAAGTTTTTATCTTTTACTAAGTTCAAGATCAAAAATATTTAGCTTTCCTACTAGACAATTTCTGGACAAAGTATCAAGATTATTTCCTTAAACGATGGCATGTTTCTTAGAATCGTATTTGGCTGGCAATGATCTGAGAATTTTCATCACAATGTTCTTTCCAGGAATAGTCTTACCCAATGCAAAGGATGCATTAACGATTTCAGCCAATTTGTGATTAAACTCATCAGATGAATCTTCATTATCCATACGAAGGTTTTCCCACTCAGAATTTAGGTTTTGAAGCCTAGCTTCTTTTTAAGAGGTATTCCCTTCGAATACAGTTTCTAAGATATCCTACACATATTTCGACCGAGTGCAAGTAGTCACATGGTGCTGAAGATTTGGGATAATGGCATGTAAGATAGCATTTAAACCGTCAAAAATTTTCTTTCCAGCGAGGATCTCGTTAGGTTCATATCTACCAATATCCTTTGCAATAGAGACACCGTCTACTGTAACCATTGGAGGATTGTAGCCATTAAAAACATAAACCCTTGATTGAAAATCACGCGCTTGAAGAAAGGATGCATAGAAATTTTCCACCATAAGTTATTCGAGCAATCGAAAACTGGCGGTACGTTTATAGAGATAGCACTTATGTCCATAGAAATCAGATTGCCACAAACACAGACTTATAAGGTCTTAAACGTGTTTTCCTGCTCTGATACCAATTGAAAAAACGAGGGTCTAACAACTAAACCCAATATTTCGCTTAGCAATCTGTATGGACTAACTCCAATATACTTTCAAGAGAATCAACTATACAGTTAGACTCAATCTTAAGAAAAGTATATCAAAGAGTTATATCTCTATTTCTCAATTCAATCTGCAATAAAACAAATAGGAATTTGCGAGCCCGATTGAATATAAGAAATAACTTGGACAGTATCAAAAAACAATATCAAAGTGTCAATCAATTTAACTAGCAACCAAAGGCTGGATTCACAATTGATTGAACTTACGCACAACCTGTGATATCTCAATTATATAAAAAAATATAATACGGAAAAGAAATAACAAAGACACCAAAAGTTTTTTTAACGAGGAAAACGCAAATACAGAAAAACCACGGGACCTAGTCCAGATTTCAACACCACACTTTATTAGGATGCTATAGAAACTAGCCTACTCCAAGTTAACTTCGGACTGGAATGTAGTTGAGCGCTAACCAGCCTCACACTGATCAAGGTACAGTTGCGCTTCTTACGTATCTTAATACAAGCAGGACTCTACGCACTTGATTCCCTTAGCTGATCTCACCCACAACTAAGAGTTGCTACGACCCAAAATCGAAGACTTGATAAAACCAATCTATCTCACACGGAAAAGTCTACTGAATAGATAAATTTGTCTCCCATTGATACTTCATTGTACATTCATAAAAATGGTTCTCATATCGCCATAATCCTTGTCTAATGTTGATGACATCTTTCTTACTGGCAATAATTCTATTTCCATGACTACTTTAGTGTCTCAATTACAAGAACATTTTTTTATCAAGGATTTAGGACACGTTCACTATTTTATGGTTCATGCGGTAAAAAGGAAAAACTCTATTTTGTTCTTATCTTAGTCAAAATATGCACTTCATCTTCTCAAAAAGACAAATGTGACTGGAGATAAGTCATGTACCACTCTTAGTTGTGTCTCAAGCTAAGCAAATTTGATGGAGTTTTGCTTGAAGATCCTACTGAATACAGATCAATGGTGGGAGCTCTATAATATCTGGCTTGGTCAAGACTATATTTATGTTTTGTAGTAATTCAAGTGTCCCAGTATATGCAGCATCCTACCACTACTAATATGGATGCAGTTAAGAGAATTTTTAGGTATGTTAATGGAACTATTGAGTTTGGCATCAAGTTTAACAAAGATGCTTCTTTTCTCTTAGGATTCTCTGATGTTGATTAGGAGGGCAATATATATGATAGGAGATCAGCTAAGGTTTTCTGCATTTTTCTGCAATTTCTCGGCCTTCTAATAAATAAAGCACAGTCACCATACCCAGCATTGAAGATGTATACGGGATTTTTGCTCATTGTGCTGCAGAAACGGTATGGGTTTGTTATATTCTTAAGGATCTGCATTTTCCTCTTCCTATGGTACCCAGATTGGTTTTGATAACCTCAGTTCAATCCCATTGGATTCAAATCCAATTCAACATAGTAAGATGAAGCATGTTGCTATTGACTATCATTATGCCATAGAACTTGTTCAATCAAAAGCTTTGAATATATTCTATGTTGTTACTTCTAACCAGGTTGTTGATATCTTCACCAAAGCAATGTCTGGACCAAGATTTGTCTTACTTAGAGACAAACTGAATGTGCATTGTTGTACTCATCAGTTTGAGGGGGTAATGGTGCTCTTATCCTAATTGAGTCTGTCTGTAATTAAACTGTTGTTGTCAATTACGCGTATGTGTAGAGTCAGTGTGTTCTAGTTTCATGTAACGTATGTAATGTCGACACCTATATGGTGTAGATTATCAATGTGTGTGTCTCAAAATAGATGTTTTCTGTAACAACTTTCTAATGTTTTTACTTTTAATGAAAACTATTTTCATTTCTTATGTCGTTAGTATTATGACACTAAAAAACGTCACAAACGATAATAAAACATCTACATGACAGATTTTTCCCAACATTTGCCAGTCTAGTTTCACGGCTATAGTTGTTAGTCTAGTTTCACTGAATGCCCGTCGGAAAAACGTTGAAAAATCACGCCAATTGCTAGAAAATAGAGGGGGAAAATACACAGGACCAACAATAATGATTTGCCGGTCCATTTTTGTCGTTCCGTTTCGACCTAGTTCAAATATTGTAATACCCCGCATTGGAAGGTAGGGTTTCCCGGAGTGGAATATAGGTAATGGTTAAACCATTACAAATATTGAGGCCTTTTCAGCATAATTTGTTATCGAGTTAGCAGTTAAGCGTGTTTGGGCGGAAATAACGCAGAGATGGGTGACCTCCAGAGAAGATGTTACTGGATGACCAGTGGTGCCCATTGAAAACTCCATATCGCTGGATAATTGCAATGTCTAAGTGGGGACATTATTGGCCACCTGTCCATTGTGTTCATTAAGAAGAAAATTTTTAACAAACATCACCATCGAGATTGTTTGAGGTAAGAACTTATTTTTTCATTCCTAGGCTTCCAAAAATCTCAAGTTGTTCATACATTTAAAACTATACATGTAGAACCGTTGCAATGCGGTTGGAAAATAAGAAATTAATAGGAATCGAAAGGCTCAACCAAGGGAGGAGCCATCCCATGGCAAGAGTTGGTAGTTTCCCACCTTGTTGGGATGGCTCTCAAGCTAATAATTTCGGAATTTTATGCTCCAATTATTTTTCATTTTACCTTTATTCTCCTTAAATCTTTTCAGCCTCCCCATGGTAGGATTTCTGGATTCGACTTGAGTTCATCCTTATGCCGAAAAATTGCTAATAGGCCTAGAAGTTCATGATTGTTTAAGGTGTGTACTAATTTTGCTAGGTCTCATCAATACATAGATCCAAAGGTTAGGATTGGGTTGTTCTATATGAATTAGGATGCTAGGGTTGATATCAATGCAAAGATCCAAAATAATCCAAATGTTAGGATTTGGTTGTTTTATATGAATTGGGGTGCTAGGGCTGATATCAATGTAGAGATCTAAAGGTTAGGATTGGGTTGTTTTATATGAATTGGGGTATTAGCCCTAACAAAACTCGTACCCCGACTGCAACAATCATGTAGAAGCTGCCCACTACTACTTAAAGTCGAACGATTTTTTGGGGACCATGGTTTTTTTTGGGGGACCATGGTTCTATTTTTAGTAAGACATTTAAAAGTAAATCTAGGTCACCCCTTATCTTGATATTTATAATAATACCTAAACTACCCTCCTGATTAATTTTGGATAATGATTAGTTAGTGTTAATATTAGTTAGTATAATCATTAATGAAATGATTAAGTTAAAAATAATTAGTTAGATTAAAAAATCAGATGGATTTTCTTAAAAAGAAGTATAATTATTGAGTAAAGTTAGAGAAGATGAAGAAGAAAAACATGGAAAAAAATTTGAGTTCACTAAGCTTGAGTATTCAAGTGATGATTCAATTGATGGCTCATCTGAATCATGAAACCGACCAAAACCGGAGGAAGAGTATTTGGGTACCCAGGTATGCTTCAAACTTAGATAATGTTGGTTGAATTGCTCCAAATTTTCAAAAAAATGTAAATTTTTGAAGTAGATTTGGCCTTGTTCGGTTACCTTATATGAAGAACATGTAACCGAACACATATGAAAGTGTAGTTAGGTTACTTTTTCCAAACATGCAGGTTACCGAACTCGCTCGTTAATGGAGGTTTTTAGTCGTTCGGTTAACAAACATGTTACTGAACTTTGTTTATAGGATTTACAGAGTAATGTTCGGTTGGTTCGCAATGTTACCGAACTTTAGGGTCTAGAAGTTCGGTTGGTTCGCAAACAATATCTAACCGAACTTTACGTGAACATAAGATTTTACAAAGTGTACGTAGTTCAGTTGGCTCGCAAACTTCTTACCAACCAACTATCTAACCGAACTTTACGTAAATTTTTTTTTTATACCAAGTGTAAGAAGTTCGGTTGGTTCGCAAACTTTTACCCAACATCATATCTAACCGAACTCAATATCTGAGTGAAGTTTAGTTAAAGTAAAAACTTAACATTTTTGCGAACGAACCAAACTTTTGGACTTCTCATTATTTTCGTAAACTAAAGTTCGGTGATATCCTTATTTTGCGAAGGAACCGAACTTATGGACTTGTGTTGTTCTAATACAAGGAGTTCAGTTAAAAGTATTTTTTGCGAATCAACCGAACTCTGAGTTCGGTTAAGAAAAAATTAATTCGTGATAACCGAACTTTTTACGACGAAACCAAACGTTTTGCGACGTAACCGAACTAAAAGTTCGACCGAGACTTGTTTTTTTCGACGTAACCGAACCTTTCTCTGAAAAAAAACCTCCATTAAACCTCTCTACAACTTCCATTTTCAACTCATTTTGATGATTACTTCTCATTTTTTCAACCAAAAACAAATGACAAGTAATGGGTTTGTGAGAATATCTTTGTTAATGATTTAAATTAAGTTATATATATAGAGGTGGTGGTGGTTGGTGGTGGTGGTAATCGGTGGTCGGTGGTGGTGATAATCGGAGGTGGTGGTGGTGGTAATCGGCGGTGGTGGGTGGTGGTGGTGGGAGGAGGTGGCGGTGGTAGTCTGATAGACGCATTTATGTGTCTAATTTGTCCTCAATGTTTCGTATTTTTGGTGCTCGTTTTCGTCCTTATTATGGTGTTTTGTGTATTTTTAGGTATTTTTGGAAAATAAATATTGTTGGAAAGATCGGCTCGAAAAATCACTCAGAACACCCCCGGAGAACACTTGCTATACGGAGCCCAGATTTGGTTAAGGGGCACCTCAATTACTAAGGGGCACCCCAAAAGGCAGCTGCTATTCGCACCCTACAGCTGGTTAGGGGGACACCATCTTCTTCGTTTGAAACTTAAAAATTGGCGGGAAAAAAATGTGGCAGCTCTCTGAGAATTTTCGATCGAAATTTGAAGATGTTATAGTGTGATTCAATGGCTAAAACTTCACGGGAACACTTGACTGAGATATACAGGCGTGGTATGGGCTTCAAAATCATCCGGATTTGGTTGGATAATCGGCAGTGAAGAAAACAGGGTTGCTCGGGTTTTGGTTGCTCCATCACGAGTTTTGTGTAGTTGGCGTGTGGATTGATAGAGTTTTACTTCTGGTGGAACGTGAAAACAATGCCCTGAGAGTATATCGACATCATCAGGCGTGTGAAGAGGCGAGAAAGGAAAGAAAATTTCCTTTATTATTTTTTCTTTACTGTCGAGATATGGGAAGATTTTCTAGAGTAATGAGCGAAGATTCTTAGTCCAAAGGTGTATAAATAGGCTACTGGGGTTGAGCAGAAGCGAGACGGTGAGTTTGGGGAGAGTTCTAAAGCACGACAGAGTAAACACCAAAGTTGCAGAGCTGCCATTTTCTGCTACTGCATTTCTGAAGAATGGACTGCATAAGACAGTCGTTTTCCAACAGTGAAAAAGACGCTTAACGTGGGTCTTAGAAAAGCAGTATCAGTGACACATACTGTGGGTCGTAGTTCCATGATTTGTAACACTTATAACTGTTACAAACCCGGTTTTATTGTATTTATCATATTTTCATCATTTGTAAACCATATTTGAGCATCAATGAAATTCTTTGAGAGGATTTCCAACATGATGAGCGGCTGATTCTCCCACAACCAAGGCAATGAGGAAGCTATTTACGCATGAATAATTGGTAACTATTTTATTTTCTCTAATATTTAATTATAATTCACTCAATCACTGCTTTTGCAGAGTTTTAAATTGTTTGCGTAATTCACTCAATAATTGGTTATTCACTCAAAAATGGTTTACAAATGATGAAAATATGAGAAATACAATAAAACCGGGTTTGTAACAGTTATAAGTGTTACAAATCAGGGAACTACGACCCACAATATGTTTCACTGATACTGTTTTTCGAAAACCCACGTTAAGCGTCGTTGTCATTGTTGGAAAACGACTGTCTTTGCCAGTCCGTTCTTCGTGTTCTTCAGAAACGCAGTAGCAGAAAATGGCAGCTCTGCAACTTTAGTGTTTACTCTGTCGTGCTCTAGAACTCTCCCCAAACTCCCCTTCTCGCTTCTACTCGACCCCAGTAGCCTATTTATACATCTTTGGACTAAGAATCTTCGCTCATTACTCCAGAAAATCTTCCCATATCTCGACAGTAAAGAAAAGATAATAAAGGAAATTTTTTTTCCTTTCTCGCCTCTTCACACGCCTGCTGATGTCGGTATATTCTCAGGGAATTGTTTTCACGTTCCACCAGAAGTAAAACTCTATCAATCCACACGCCAACTACACATAACTCGTGATGGAGCAACCAAAACCCGAGAAACCCTGTTTTCTTCACTGCCGATTATCCAACCAAATCCGGATGATTTTGAAGCCCATACCACGCCTGTATATCTCAGTCAAGTGTTCCCGTGAAGTTTTAGCCATTGAATCACACAATAACATCTTCAAATTTCGATCGAAAATTCTCAGAGAGCTGCCACATTTTTTCCCCGCAAATTTTTAAGTTTCAAACGAAGAAGATGGTGTCCCCCTAACCAGATGTAGGGTGCGAATAGCAGCTGCCTTTTTGGGGTGCCCCTTAGTAATTGAGGTCCCCCTTAACCAAATCTGGGCTCCGTATAGCAAGTGTCCTCCGGGGGTGTTCCGAGTGATTTTTCGAGCCGATTTTTCCAACAATATTTATTTTCCAAAAATACCTAAAAATACACAAAACACCATAATAAGGACGAAAACGAGTACCAACAATACGAAACATTGAGGACAAATTAGACACATAAATGCGTCTATCATAGTCGGTGGTTGGTGGTGGTGATAATCAGAGGTGGTGGTGGTGGTAATCGGTGATGGTGGGAGGTGGTGGTGGTTATATATATAGGTGGTTATTAGGTTGATTTTAAATTAAATTAGATTAAGGGTAGGTTAGTCACTTCAATGCTTTAGGATACCCCTTATAACTAACTATAGGGAAGGTGGCCTAACAAAACTATGGTCCCCTGAAAAAAACCATGGTCCCTAAAAAATCGTTTTTAAAGAAACCTATTTTGAGGCATACTGAATTTTTTTGAGGCATACTAAATAATGCCAAAATAGGGTCACTAAATAAAAAACAACATCATCCCTTATCCATCCTTTTTTATAATGGCATAACTACCCTATTATAATTAGTGTTAATGATTATGTATAGATTTGATTAGCTAGGAATTTTAAGGATTGATTAAAAATTAAATTATTAGTGGTGAATTAGTAGATAAATCAAATTTATGTGAGAGAGTTGGGATTTTTGGGAGGAGGAAGAAGAAGAAGTGAAAAAAAAACTTGGGTTTTCAATTTTGAGATTTTAGTGATTAGAAATGACCAAAATTTGTGATTCAAATCAGAGGTAGACTTCTATACGAGGTTTAATTTCTTTTTATAAGTTGAATCTGTAAAAAATTGAATTTTTAAAACCCATATCTACTGAACTGATGAACAGTTCGGCAGATAATGTTTCAGCCGAACCTCCGTTTTCGGAAAATATACCTAGTTTCGGCTGACAAGTTATCAGCCGAACCTACGTATATTTTCCGAAAATGGAGGTTCGGCTGAAAAGTTAGCAGCCAAACTTCACTCTGTAAAAAAAACTTGTATTACTCTTGTTTTCTATTTATTTGTTTACTTAGGTGAATCATTTATATTCAATGGAAGTGGATGCAAAATAGCTATAAAGTGAAGTTCTCCAAAGATCCAAGTGTCTAGAGCCAAAAGAAGTGGAAGAAGCGCGACGAAAAGGAGCGAAGAACGTCTAAATCATAAGAAGGACTAGAAGGCCAAGTTCAAGTTATCCAAATTAAGGATTTCTTATCACCATCTTGAATATAATTCAATTTTGAAAAGAACGCAAAAAGAATGAGGTTATTTTGACATCGGGCGAAGAAGTTATGGGAAAAACAAGGTTGATACTTCAAGTTACAGAGATAGGTTCGGCTCAAAAACATGCAGCTCGAGTCAGCCGAACATGCAACATAAAAATCAAGTTTTCAGAAGATTTTAAGGAGAAACGTTCGGCTATAAGATGATCTAATGACCTAAGCCGAACTCACAAATGAGTTTTGAACAAAGTATCCAGGAGAAGGTTATTTCTTCTTATTTATTTTTTATTTAAGTTTGATTGATTCGGACAAAATCTAGCAAAGTCGCATTAGCCGAAGATAGTGTTTCTCTAAATCATACATTAGGTTCGGCTCAAAATTGATACTCTATGATCAGCCGAACTGATCTTATGAAAACCCTAATTTCATCTTTGAAATCATATTCTATGAATCAAACAAAATAAAATCAATCAAAAACAAGATGGGTTTGTTACACATGCATTCTAAAATACATCTAAGAGCAATTGAGATTTGGATTTCGCACTCCAACATCGCTGATTTTGATTCGTGTTTGCTTTGCTTGATCAATTTCGTGATTGAATTGGAGTCTAAGATGTTTAAGTTTAAAGTTTATTTTGATTTTTGATTTCAGGTTTTTGAGGATGATGGCACTCTAATAATTTAAATTGTTTAAGGATATATAGATAATTGCACTACATTTAGACACCCCTTATAAACCCAATCTAGATGGTATAATGAATGAGTATGCCTCAAAAAAACTGAGTATGCCTCAAACAGGTTTCTTTTTAAAGAACGATTTTTTGGGGACCATGGTTTTTTTTGGGGGACCATGGTTTTATTTTGGGTAAAGGCATTAGAAGTAATTCTAGGTCACCCCATATCTAGTTATTTATTTAATACCTAATCTACCCTCTTAATTAATTTTAGGTTATGATTAGTGAATGATTTAGTTAAAAACAATTAGTGAGATTAAATTAAAAGATGGGTTTATTATTAGTTGAGTAGAATTATTGAGAGAGTAGAGTTAGAGAAGATGAAGGAGAAAAACATGGAAAATAAATTTTTTTTCCAATTCACTAAGTTTGAGTATTCAAATGATGAAAAATCATCTGATTCTTCATCTCCATCCTCTCCTAGAATATTTGTTAATCTTCAAAATGATCCGGATTTGAACTGGATTTTGAACAGTTCGGTTACTTTATATGAAGAACAAGTAACCGAACTCATCTGAAGCTGTAGTTCGGTTGCCCCGTGAGATGAAAAAGTAACCGAACTCATCTAAAAGTGTAGTTCGATTACTTGTTCCAAACACGCAGGTTACCGAACTCTCTAATAATTTCTAGGAGTTACAACGTTATGTTCGGTTGGTTCTCAATTAACCGAACTTTGGCGTACAAAGTTCAGTTGGTTCGCAAACTGCATGCACTTTTGATCTAACCAAACTTTACGTAATATAAGAGTATATAAGTTTACAAAGTTCGGTTCTTTCGCAAACTTGAACCTAACAGCTAACCAACCGAACTCTAAGTTCGGTTTCTGCGATAAAATTGTGAAGTTACCGAACTTAACAAACAAACAAAAATGTGAAGTTCTAGCATCTATTGGCTAAGTTCGGTTACTTTGTAGTTTTAAATTTTTTTGCGAACAAACCGAACTCTATTGGCTAAGTTCGGTTATTTTGGAACTCAATGGCCACAACAACACAGTTCGGTTAGACTGGATTTTTTTTTTTACGGTTCTAAGGGTGGAGTTTGGTTACTTTGTAATTTTAATTTTTTTTGCGAAAAAACCGAACAGAGAGTTCGGTGACTTAGTTTTAAATCCAATAGAACCGAACTGTTCTTCGTGTTCTTCATTTTCAAGAAGTTCGGTTAGTAAACTAGGGTTTTTTAGAAAATCGACCTAACCGAACATGGCTCTGTAACTCCTATTAAAATCCTATTTTGATGATTTCTATTCGATTGAAGCAATAAAAATCACATTAAAGCGAAGGGTTTGTTGGAAAATACCTCAGGAGTGGTCCCATGGCAGAATCAGGTTGCGGCTGGCGTCTTTTATACTCGATAAAATTATTATGTAACCGAACTTAATTGTGATTGCATTGATGTTGTTACATTTCTTAAATAGGCGGTGGTGGTGGGAGGAGGTGGTGGTGGTAATTGGTGGTTGGTGGTGGTGATAATCGGAGGAGGTGGTGGTGGTAATCGGCGGTGATGGGCGGTGGTGGTAATCGGTGGTTGGTGGTGGTGATAATCGGAGGAGGTGGTGGTGGTAATCGACGGTGGTGGGCGGTGGTGGTGGGAGGAGGTGGTGGTTATATATATAGGTGGTTATTAGGTTGGTTTTAAATTAAATTAGGTTAAGGGTAGGTTAGTCATTTCAACGTTTTAGGACACCCCTTATCATTATAGGGAAGGTGTCCTAATAAAACCATGGTCCCCTCAAAAAAACCATGGTTCCTAAAAAAACTCATTCTTTTTAAAGTCTATCACATGGGCCAAAATCTAAATCGTGAACTAAAATCTGTACCATAGCCCAAGATAAATCCCTCAACGCAAAACGTAAAGTGAAAACTACGGTCACACCCATTTTTCATTCTTTTTCCACTGTCAAACCCACCGTCCCAAATGTTCACGGGCGCACCCATTTTCTTTCACAAAATTTTTCTCACGCCTAGAATTTATAAAATTATATTTTGGTATTTGTTTTAGCCGAGTTACTTCTCAATTCTTCTTCTTCCTCTCAACTCTAATGAAACACCAAAAGAATTCGCAAACGTATCACTGAAGCCTTCTCTAAATTGGAGAGATCATATGAAAATCTTCATCAGTGATGGTGTAATTATGGCTTAACAAGGAGAGATGTGAAATTGGTAAGATTTCTTATCTAGATCTCTTGATAAAAAAAGTAAATTTCAGATTTGATGGATGAAATTGGGGTTGAGGTTTCTATATGATTTCCGCCTCAAAAACAAAGTTACATCAAGGATCAACCTTAAAAGGATGAACCCCCTTCTCTTTCCTTGATTTTTCTTTTGAAGTAGTCAGATCCGGTGATTTTTGAAGACAAATTTTAGAAAAATATTTCATGAAAACCCAGATCCTGTTTTACATCAAAATTTGATTTTCTCTCAAAACAAATTTCAATTAGAGATTTATGATTAGCCAAACTGGATTTACAAACCCGTGTATTTAATCTCAGAAAAACTTAGATATTGAGATTTGCAAATTTACCCTGAATAACGGGAAATCTGAAATTTTCGGTAGCTTGCATGTTTGTTTTTTTCATTTTTTTTTATAAAATATGCAAAATGCAATGCAAGTACTATTCAAATATCAATACATGACTCACGAGACTTCATAAATGATTCTTTAGGATGGGGTGCGCTCCTTCGTTAATGTTGTGCAGGTGCTGTTACAAGACCATTACCACTCTGGAATCATCAACTACAGCTCTCGGTTCATCATTATTCGAGGAAATGCAGTGAATAGTATTTCAATGGAATCATCGTCCAACCATAATTAGCTACCTGCAACTAATGTGAGGATCTGAAATATCAAGTTAGAATTTAATTATT
This sequence comes from Papaver somniferum, assembly GCF_003573695.1. Classification (NCBI taxonomy): domain Eukaryota; kingdom Viridiplantae; phylum Streptophyta; class Magnoliopsida; order Ranunculales; family Papaveraceae; genus Papaver; species Papaver somniferum. The sequence continues at coordinate 804,534 of NC_039361.1, forward strand.
AGCTATCAATAAGCAGCGTGTACTTCTTTTGGTTGTCTTTAATTAAGCATGTAGGCGGTGTCTACTGGACATCGTTGATTAGTCTCTGCACTATTTGTATCGACGTATCGATTGAGACTGATATGTACTACGTACGTGTGTGTTGTTGCAATGTTTTTCAATTTAAGAATTTGGATGAGTCATATTCTTAATTAACCTTGGTTCAGTGACGTTTGGGTCAGTTAATATATCCAAAATTCTGTTGTGTGTCTAAAGAAATGATTGCATGATTTGTTTTGCAGATACAAAAGTGACTACATAATCTATCATGGAGCTGAAAAATGGTTGCATAACCTATTATAGTAAGGTGGAGTGTCATCTCAACCGAGAAACAACACAGCAATAACTGACTTTTGGTGGGTCTATAATGTGTCTGCTGGTGTAAGAGAGATTATGAAGAGTTGTCATGCTCCTCAATAATATATGTATAACCTGTCATGCAGTCGAGAAAATGTGCATTACTTGTTATGCAGTCGTCCAAATGGATGCATAACCTATTATGCATCTACAAAATTTGTTGCATAACTTGTTATGCAGTCCAGAAAATCGTTGTTTAGCATGTTATGCATCAACTTTTTTGTCACTATCGAAACCAACAAAAACAAAGACTGCATAACTTGTCATGCACCAATAATAATATCTGCATAACATGTTATGCAGTCGTGAAAATGGATGCATAACCTGTTATGCATCCGAAAATATGGCTGCATAATGCATTATGCATCAATTTTTTATGTACGCACTAAAATCAACTAAAACAGTGGCTACATAACTTGTTATAAATGCATAACTTTGTTATGCAGTCGAGAAAATGGTTGGATAATTCGTTATGCGCCTGCAGAATGTGTTATGCATCTTTTTTGGTGGCTGCATAACATGTTATGCATTCGTGAAAATGGATGCATAACCTGTTATGCATCTACAAAATTTGTTGTATAATTTGTTGCATAACTTGTTATGCAGTCCAGAAAACATGCATAACCTGTTATGCGTCCGAAAATATGGCTACATAATGCATTATGCATTGAGAAAATAGATGCATAACCTGATATGCATCCGTAAATATGGATGCATACTGCATTATGCATCAATTTTTATATGTACGGATAAAATCAACCAAAAAAATGGTAATATAACTTGTTATAGATGCATAATTTTGTTATCCAAATGCATAATTTGTTATGCAGTGGAAATGGTTGCATAATTCGTTATGCGTCTGCAGAATGTGTTATGCATCGTTTTTGGTGACTGCATAATGGTTAAGTATCAAGTTTTCAAAAAATTTCCCTAAAATGAGGATCACCTCCGATTTTTTCGTTAAAAACAAAAATTTGATATTCTTGTTTGTACTCGTTGCGTAGCTCTTTTAAAAAGATTTCCAACGATATAGAATTTGTAAAATTCTAAGGCGCGGATTTTTAGATATGTTATGTCCAAGTTGCCCTGTCAATTATACCCCTGAAAAATTAGGCTGCATAACGAGTTATGTCTGAAAAGATAGTATGCATAACCAGTTATGTATTGATTCATATAATAATTTCATATAATTATGGGTGTCACGGTATACAAAATTAATTGTGGGTCTGAGAATGAGAATATTATTTTTTTTGGGTCTCCCCCTAATTTCCCCAAACGTAAATCATGACAAAATATTCTACGCCTTAACCCAAAATGTACCGCTGTAAATAATGGAACTAGTTGAGGGCACACACACAGTATTACAATGTAAGTCATGGTTAGGATCAAACGTGGTAGGATTGATGGATCGATATTTTCAACCTAAATGTTAACTGGTTTGAAAGCTTCAATAGAAGGTCTTGGTCAAAGGGTCAGACCAAGCCTTGATTTAGTTATCCACCCAGGTACCAACCAGACGATCTGATTTTTTCTATAGAAAATCAACAAAATGTGCAAAAAATATACTGGGCTAATCCAGTCGTGTTTAGGTCCCAAAAATGTGACCAGAGCATGAGAAGTATGCAAAGTTGGTTGCATGGTTTCTTTTTTCTTTTTAAATTAAGGCAAAAGGTTACAGGATACTGGGATTACATTCTTTAATATCAGTAATACCAGAAAAAACCCATGACCCCAAAGCAAACTGTAACTGTTCTACAGCAGAGGCGGTTTATCTTCTTATCTTGTTTCCTCTGACCTGTGCTTTTAGTATCTACAGTCAAGGCTTGCAGGGGGAGGTTGGAAGAAGTTGCTGGCAACATCAGGTGGTGAAGCATCTTCACCTGGAAGAACGAGTAAACCCTTCTACCGAAGAGAGGATGGCTGGTTATAACAAACGCTCCATAACAAGTCAATTAGGCGTCTTTCTTCAGTGACTGCACCGAGCTCTTCCTTTGCCATTGCACTGATGTCTTTAACTCTATGCTCAAGTATTTGTTTCAACATTTCACTGTCTCTGCTGGCGACACTGCTGGTGCTGGTCCGAGATTGTTCATCTTTAGCAAGCTCAAGAAGACCCCCGAGTGCTGCTTCTCTTACCTCTACATCTTCACTGGACACAAGTTGCATCATTGTACGAGGAAATCCTAGTTCTGTTATCACATTGCAATCTGAACTGTTCTCTTGTAGCAGGTACTCAACCAAGTTGAGAGCTTTCCTGGTTGATTATATTCAATTAGGTTAGTTTTAAGTTTAGCATACCGATAAAGAGTCAATTAACGGGTTAACTGCAACGATCTTACATACCCAAAAAAGAAGACATGGTTAAAAGATATCCAAATGTAAATATGGGATTTCTAATGCGCAGGCAACAAAATGAAATGGAAGGGTTTGTTCCGGCTAGTAAGGATTATGAATGAGATTAATCAAGTGTCAGTGCAAAATACCTTTGTAATCTAACATTATCTGAATCCAATGCATCCCTCAACGCTCCATAACCATTTGCCAGCCTGAATGCAGTAACTCCAGGTTTGTTGTGTTGAATCAAAGCTGAGAGACATCCATAGCAAACACATCGGAAGTCAAAATTCTTTCAACTGACGCCAGTTGACATCAACCACACTCAGTATAGTCAACAAATAAATATATCAAAACCCTATGGGATGAATAGAAAACAGACAATATATATTACTTACAAGATATTGCACCAAGAGCTTTGGTTCGAGCAGTCACATCGGGATCTGAGGTAAGATTAACGAGCAGAGGTTCTAGACCGTTCACTTCCATTACAAGTTGCTGACTCTTAGGATTGTTTTGAACTATGGTCGTTACAACCTCGGCAGCCTTTGCTCGAATGCCTGCACTCGAGTGCTTCAGGTGTTTAAGAAGGGGGACTAAACCACCAATTGTATGCAAATCTGGGATTACATTCTTTAATATCAGTAAGCCATTAACTTACATAACAACACAAATCACATATCACTAAGTTCTACAAAGGCATCAAAACTTACCATTTGCCATGTCAATGGATTCAACATGCTCTTGCAATTCATCCAACATATCTGCCAAACCAACAAACCATAAGCAAAGTAGTGAATAACTAGACCGACACAAGGATAACAAAATAAAATCCAAAACGATACACATCTCATGGTAAAATTAGTATACCTTCTATCTCTGCAGAAGTAACACCTTGTTCTTCCAATACATTCTCAGGAGTCTTCATAACAAGAGTAATCTGTTTCATTCTTTTGACCACATCAACTGTCTGAGACTGCATAGCTTCCATGAACCATCTTTTATCCTCCTCACTGCAGATTCAACAAAGAATAAATTTCAGCCAATGCAAATTTACACATCAACATGAAACCACACATCAGTTTCTAAGTTAGAGAACATGAGGTTCAGAAAGATCACTGACACACATTGGGTGCTCTTTTAAGATTCATTCCCAGCTTCGAAATCTGACTCATATTCTTCATCAAGAGCTACTATGGAAACTAATGGTCAGTCCACGCACTTGCAAGTTTCTATTGGCTAAATAATTCCTCGTATCAAATCAATTTCAAATTACTTCAACGATGGAGGACAAAGCTATTGCCTGTTTGGACCATAAGCATAATTGGTAGCAATACTTTCAAAGACTCATATAAGGCTCTTTGCAAATAAGTGAAACAGTTCTTTGGTGGCGCTTGCCTCGGGGGGCTGAGCCTGGATGCCAACTGTGCAAGTCAGCTCCTAAAGACACTTCTTGCCAATTCTTAGACTACTCAACATCAATTCTTCCAACTAGGCTCCCGGAAGTAAATAGTGTCTTGATAACTACAATTCTTAGACTACTCAACATCAGTTCTTCCAACTAGGCTCCCAGAAGTAAATGGTGTCTTGATAACTATAAAGGCGATAAAGATGTTCTCCTTATCAAGAAGCTCTCACTCTAAATTGCTGCTCGTATAATATTCTGATTGAAGAGGTATAAAACTCGTCCTTAGCTTGACTGAACTTATCCTAAAACTAGCTTCTTGTAGTCTAAATGTGGCAGACACTAATTTTGATCACCAATTACTGCACAAATGGGGTCTCACAGGTGCATTTTCCTACAAAATCCTATTCTGAGAAAACTGTCAAACACTGATGACGCATATAACAGCTAGCAAACGATGCTAAACCCCAAGTTCTGAGTAATAGAAAAACTTTCTTCTACAAGAATTACGGCAATGGATTATTCAAATTTTGGTAGAATCTGAAATTCCTATACAGTGCCTTCTCAGAACTAACACTACCACTTAAAGCATTCCTACAGAAAAATTCTGTCTTCGAAGAGAATGTTTAATTTTCAACTCCTGCCATGAACACAATACAGAATTTTCATAAGGTGGTGGTTGTCTATGGTAATGGTGCAAGGTGGTGGATTACAAAAAGATAAAATTTGTATTTGACCACCAAAAAACCTAAAAACTTTCCATTGAAACTACCAACAAAATTGAATCAAAATAGAGTGAGAAACAGACCTTATATCACGAGAAGGACGAGTCCCATCACTGTGAGCTAAACTCCATTTCAGTATCCCCTCCAAATTCTTTGACCCTCCTTCGTTTGCCATCAAATCTGTTAAACCCTAATTTTTTTTTTGAAAGAAAAAAAACTCCCTCCCCTTGATTTCTGAGACCCGGAAGGAATATCTGGGCCACCTAAAATACTCATGGAGGTTTGATGTGGAAATCATTTAATAGACGGTTGAGATTATGTAACTAATTGGGAAGTGCATAATTCCAAACAGAGTGGACTTTGGAAGGTCTTGGTCAAAGTGTTTGACTTTGGAAGGTCTTGGTCAATGGGTCAAACCAAGCCCAAAGACAGGCCTCAGGTCAACTTGTAGGCTAAGGGATTGTTTCACAAGGCCAGGTCTAGATTAGGGCCTCAATCTTCATTTCTAGCCATCAACCATGTGACAGAATCAACCTGCAGGTAAGTATTATTTCTCCCAGGTGAAGGTTGAGGGAATCAATTTCTTTAAGAATGTAAATAAAACAAAGGAATTGAAACCTTAAAAATTCATTCTTATTGAAATCATTCGATGACATTGATATAACAATGGGAGTTTCATTATAAAGCAAGAAGATTCCTCTAAAAGAGGTCATGCAGTCTGCATTTCTAGGTATAGTATTCTGAAGGACCTGGCAAGATGAAGATCAATACTCCGTCCTACTACTGTTTCTTGATATCTGTTGCATTTGATTTCTGACGGAGAAAGAAAAATTTCCATCTTTGGCATATCCATAAACTTACTATTGTTTTGACCATCGACCTTAGCGATTTCTTCTCGTGGACAAGGTTGACACATTCTCTGGTCGTTGTTTGCACATCGCCCTCCAAAAATCAAGACCATTCCATATCTTAAAAGGTAAAGAAAACAGAAATAAAAACAAAAAATCGAAACTGAAACTGGGTACGTTCAGAAACTGAGGTATTTAATAATCAATAACTTTCTTTTGGTCGGGTAAGTTCACAACCGAACCCATGGATGAGGACACGATTTATGTGCATGGAGTGAGATTTACGTACAAGTTTATTGAACTTGAGGCCAATCTTGATCTCGCCCTTATATCTGTCGTCTTCAAGCACGACTTTATATCGAGATGGTTTCAGTTCTATAAACCCTTTATCAGTTATTACTCCTCCAAGATGAATTCTGTAAAATAAATCATAATGGTGAAGACAAACTTGGTTAAAGTGGTATATTCTTACTAATTACTAGTAATGGAGCAATACATACCTGGTTTCACCAATGAAATTGCCATCATTGGAGAATTTTGATGTATCCATGATTTTGAGCTTAAGGTGAGCCATGTTTTCCAGATCTGAGAGCGGGAATCTGAGAACCAATTTCTCATTCCATACAGCCTTTTTGTGATCACCTGTGCAAGAAAACATGTTATGTTCCTTGAGCAAATATTATAGTGGTCCATGAAACTTTGAGGGTGAAGAAACTGATGCGAGATATTGGTGAGCAAACTGACCTGAAACAGTTTTGCTTCTGACCTCTTGCTTACCACAATGAGCAATCACATAATAGCATGGTTTTCCTACAAAACATTGTAAATATTAAGTATGTTCTATAAACCATATGCATTATACATTAGGAACCCGCGAGATAGAAAGTACCTATAAAGTTCGGGTTCCTAATGTCCTGTGCACTGACAAGAAGAATTTCAACGATTCCTTCCTTATTCATTTCTAAAGATAGGCCTGAGAGGACATGAAGCATGAAACCTGGATTTATATAATGTGATCAAGAGAAGTGTGTAATGGTGGGGGTTATAATATTTGGTTTTATTTGAGAGTTACACTTAAACAAGTTTCAGAAAACAATAAAAACTCTACGATTTGCATGCAATGTTAAATAGCATTAATTCTAATCTCACTCAGCAGTTACACCTTTAACTGAAACATTTTTTTGAAATTCATGCAAAATTTCATTTACTGGAAGCAAAATTTGAGTTCCAGAACTATTTAGATTTTCCGTAATCGTTCACAATATATGTTGAACAAAGTTAAAAATTTCGATTTCAGCTGTACCTGCCATATGCTTTCAACTTCCAATCATGCTAAATCCAACCGTCTTTCTCAATTTCTTCTCTGTCAGCACTCTTCTGAGTCTCTCGGCATCCTTCCATTGGCCCACATCAGCATATATATTGGATAAATTCACATAATAGCTTGTATTCTCTGGATCCAATGTTGAAAGCCGGTCTGCCGCGAACTCTGCAATTTCGACATACCCTCTAACCGTTTTGCAACCAGCAAGTAAAGATCCCCAAATGCTTGCATCTGGCTGTAATGGCATCTCTTTTATGAACCTGAATGCTTCTTCAATTTTTCCTGTACGACTAAGCAAATCCACCATACAAGAATAATGAGAAAGAGCAGGGATTATACCAAAGTGTTCTTTCATATGATTAAACCACTTCCAGCCTTCATCTTTTAATCCACAGTGACTACAAGCAGATAGAACAGAAGTGAAGACAACTCCGTTCGGCTTTAACCCAGTATCTAACATCTTAGAGAAAGTTTCAAGAGCCTTATTACCACACCCATTAACCCCATACCCGTTAATCATTGAACTCCAACAAATTATATCTTTGTAAGGAAGAGAATTGAACAGCACTTCTCCTTGAGCTAACTGCCCAAATTTACAGTATAAATCAATCAAAGCTGAAGTTATGAACACATTTGATGAGTACCCATTTCTCATCACATTACCATGAATGACCTTCCCAAATTCTTGAGATTTCATTGAAGAACAAGCTTGTAACAAACTAACCAAAGTTGCCTCATTTGGCTCTTCTTTTGCTGATTGCATTTGACTGAACAATTCAAATGCCAAAAATGAATGTCCAGTTTGAGCATAGACTGAAATCATCGCACTCCATGCAATCATATCCTTCCGAGGAAGACAACCAAATAGAATTCTCGAGGATACAATGTCACCAAAATCTGCATACATTTTGAGTAGTGCAGTTCCAAGAGAAACAGAACCTTCTAGCCTGGATTTTATTGAATAGCAATGCAATCCATATCCAAATTTAACTTCTTCTGCCTGTGAACAAGCTGTTAAGGCATTCCTTATAGTTGTTTTATCTGGTTGAAAACCAGATTTCAACATTTCATGAAAAAAGCTCAATGCTTCTTTTGGATACCCATTTTCCACAGACCCACAGATCATAGTATTCCATGAGATTAAATCCTTACTCCGTAATCTATCAAAACTTAGAATTGAACATTCAAAAACCCCACATTTTGCATACATATCCATTAACGAATTCTGAATATTAGTAACTGTATACAATCCCCTTACTATACAAAACCCATGGATTTGCTTCCCAAGCGATAATACACCAAGATCAGCACAAGCAGGTAAGATACTCAAAATACTTACATAATTTGGTTTGAAACCCGAAACTTGCATATCTCTAAAAACATTAAGGGCATCAGCAAATTTACCATTTTTCATACAAGCATTAACCAATGCACTCCAAAGAACTAAATCCTTAACTTCTGCACCATAAAAACTCTGCCAAACCATTATCATATCATTATGTAGAGAATACAACCCAAGAAGAGCAGTAACAATCGAAACTTCTGATCCAACCCCAAGTTTAAAAGCAAATGCATGAACGACCCCAGTCATTTCTTCCCGATCCAAAGCACCCACGGCACGTATCACACTTAAAATCGTCACGTAATTCGGTCTCTGGTCATGTAAAAGCAGCATTGATTTAAACACACCAATAGCTTGTTCAGGTTGCTTAGTTTTAAGTTTTAACAAAGCTAGAAATACCATTATTCCAAGAAAAAAAATCATAAAAAACTTGTCCACAAGTTTCTAATTCCACAAATCTTCCAGGAGAGAAACTACGTTTCGAATTCAGTAAGCTACAACTTCTCTGAGGAATTTCATCAAACAGTTTACCGGTTCCATAAAAAATAGGATTTAGACAAAACAAATGAGAATTGGAAATGCAAGAGTTTGATCTTTGGATAAGATTCTTAATATACATCAAATTTTTGACCACGGGTTTGAAAGAATTATTATGCAAAATCATCAAAACTTTTTTGGGTTTTTGACCACGGGTTTGAAAGAAGAACTGAATGTAGTTAAAAACTTAGAGATCAAGGATTAGGGTTGGGTTTTGATTTGATTCGGAAAATGGAGTTTGTGAGAGATTAAGCACTTCTCTGCTCGTCTCTTCTGGTTTTGGGGGTTTTGAGAAGTTTAGGAGAGTGCACCAAATATCATAGCTTCGCTTGATTGCGAGCTGCCAGCCAACCAAAATGGTTCAAGTATTTCTCGAAGGGGGCTCGTGCTTAACCCCGTGCCTACACCAACATGGAATGTGTCGAGGGCCTTGAGGCCGTGTGTTTAGGCCACCCCTTCGACAAACTTAAGGGCAATTCCTATGACAATGTCCAAAACTATTTTTTTGTTGAGCTAGGTGGATGGTCAAACGCGAAAGCGCATTATGGAAAAAAAATGGGCGGTTGAACGACAAGCGTCAGGACGAAGCGTTGTCGCTGGCGTGCGTATGTAGAACGCTGGTGTTTGAACCAATGTCGTCAATGGCTACTTTTAAAAGGTTACCGGAACGGCTATTTTTTACCTCCATAAATACAACTCGAGTTTGATCTCACAAATTCACAACAATCTTTCATCCGATCAATCTTTTCTTAATTTCAATTGCTTTTGATTTTCAACCATGAATCCTGATTTAGGTTTTTCTGAGGAAGATATGGAGATGGATGAGATGTTGTATGAAGAAGAGGAAGAAATGTGTATGGAGTTTTTGCGTTAAATGAATGAAGATGCAATTCAAGATAGAAGGAGGCGAAATTTTATGTTGCAATTACAAATCGGGATCATATCAAAGCCTTTAGAGCCATATGAAGTTACGACTCGAAGATGGACGCTGTGAGATCGACATTTTTACCACGTCAAGATGATGCATGATTATTTTAATCATGATTGTGTCTATTCCGATGAGGATTTTCAGCGACGATTCTGCATGGGACGCAACTTGATGCAAAGGATTATTACCGAGCTTTGTGATCAGGTACAACCTTTATTTAATTATCAGTATGATGCACGACATGTATGAGGCTTTAGTCTCGAAAAAAGGTCACTGCGGCCCTCTGTATACTATGTTACGAGGTACCAGCAGATTCCACAGATGATTACATCCGTATTGGGAAAACAACCGCCTTTAGGTATCTCAAATTCTTTTGCGAAACAATAGTCGAGCATTTTGGTCCAACCTTTTTAAGAAAGCCTACTCAGGAATATGTTCAAAGAATAACTTCAGAAAACACCGCATGGGGTTTTCCAGGAATGCTAGGTAGTCTTGACTGCATGCGCTGGACGTGGCATGCGTGTCCGGTTGAATGGGCAGGCCAATATAAGGGTCATTATATTTTGGAATCTTTAATTACTTATGATTGTTGGTTTTGGCATGCTTTTTTTGGACTCCCGGGTTCAAATAACGATCTAAACGTTTTGTATAAGTCACCATTGTTTGAATATCTTAGGCATGGGATCGCGTCGCACTGTAATTTCACCATCAACGGTCATCACTACACTCAGGGTTATTATCTAACAGACGGAATCTATCCAGAATGGTCAACTATGGTTCAAGCTTATAGTTAGGTAGGTTTTGGAGCGACGACGTCTTGGGAAATGAAGTACTTTAACACCCAACAAATGAAATGCAGAAAGGATATTGAACGCGCTTTTGGCATACTGAAAAGGAAGTTCGCCATCATAGCTGGGCCGACACGCTTTTTTTATCTTCAAGAAATGAATAAAATTATGCTGACTTGTATCATTCTGCATAACAAGGTCACTGAAGAAACCAGACGTGACCCAACCTGGACTATTTTTCCAGATGAAGATTTGAGATCGAAACTTGTGGTGCAACATGGGCGTCCGGCAAGAGAATATAGAATTTCCACTGACAGAATCCAAAGCCGGGGAATCTATAGACAACTAAGAGACTAAGAGAAGATCTAACTAAGCACCTTTGGGTTTTAAAAGGAGCAAAACACGATGCGCGGGGGCGAGGCAGAGGCAGGGGCAGAGGCAGATAGATGTTATTTTTCAATTTAGTGTTGTTTATTTTAATTAATGTGTTTTTTAATTTAAAGTTGTTTGTTTTTAACTTAACGATTACACTTAAAATTAAGGCAATTATATTAAAAGTAATTTTAATTAAATGATTACATTTAAATTAAATTTAACTACTAAACAAAAATTAAAATCAGTTATCAAGACTATATTCATCTTCGTTTTCTTCTGAGGCATCATCTTCGTCTTCTTCAACATTCTCATACTGGCCAGTTTGTTGAGGGGATTATTGTTCCTCCATACCGAAAGTTGTCGTTCATTCATTGTTGAAGTGTTCAAGGAGAGTAGCTTGTTTAGCTTACAATCCATGTAGTACTGTTCTCGCGAAAGACGACTTTTTCGTTGTTGCTTTATAGCAATGCCACGGTCCCTGGCTCTATCTGCTTCTATCTTCAACTCGAATTCCTTGTGCTCAGCATAGTTGAACTCGTTTGAACCTCCTTCTAATAATGCTTGTTGGTTGCGTCTCTCGCTGCTTTTCCAGCTTTCTGACCCCCTCCTCTTATTAACATTATGTTGGTGTTAACGTCTAGATTGGAGTTGTGTTGTTCCTGACTGCTTGGAGACCCGTTATATGGAGATCCAGTTCCTTCAGGTGAGGAAGCAAGCCCACCATTCTGAAAATCCTGCGAGATTAGATCATATGGTGATCTTGCAGGCACTTGATTACCTTCCATCAAGTATGGATTAAACTTGTTAAGCACACTCAAAATGGTGAAACAAGTTTCATGTTGGAAACTCGTTTTGTGAGATCTTTGCCACTCTTCCTGACATCTTCGTTCCACTTCATGTTCACCTTCACTACTTTTTTTGTTGCGCCACATTTGAATGATCAAAGATACATATTCAGTAATGGATGCTGAAATTGTGTGAAAACGATGAGACAATCCTTCGGCATCACGTTTATTGATATTACCGGTTTCTTCACAAAATTTTGGTAAAAACATTTCATAAAAAGTTTATTTTTCTTGATAAATACCATTGACTTGATCTAATGTATATAATACATAATTCCTACAAATTGACCCGTCTTCATCCAACATATACTTGACACCACGAATTCTTTTGTTTCTTGGTTGTGATTGTGGTGTATCTTGTTGTGTATCTTGTTGTTTTTCTTGTTGTGATTGTTTTTGTGATCGTTGTTCTGATCGGTGCGATGAGGATGCCATATTTTTTAGAAATGAAATTTATAGAGATTTTTACTGGTAGATTGAGTTGATATGAGCAGTTGTGTTTTGAAATAAAGGAAAAGTGAGTATTGAGATGGTATAAAATTGTGAAATTTTTAGGTAGAGATGAAGAAGGTGTGAGTTTTAAGTTTTGAGATGAGGTGAATTTATAGGGAAACAAAAGAAATAACAGTCGTTGGCGGTTTTGGGTAAAACGCTCGAGAGTTAAGTTCAAACGCTGACGTGTGAAGGAAAACCGGGCGATTCTGGGACACACGCCAACGTTTGTGGTTCCAACGCCAGCGTGTTTTCCACAACCGCCCGGTGTTTCATCAAGCGTGTGCATGCTCTTCCATCTCACTCAACAAACCAACAATTTTGTTGGTTTGCCCATCCGTTTTTCATGTTTGTTGAGTCCATAGTGGGAGAAAAATGAACAAATCTCATGTTTTTTGAGTCCATAGAACTGCTCTAAGGATGTTCTAATTGCAGGAAATGACTTAGTTATTCTTTAATGAGGGAAGATCCACTCACATGGTTATATTCGCATTATTTCACATTTTCGGCGACATGGTTTTTAATAAAACCTAAACCTTAACGAATTTGAAGTTAGTATTTCAGGGATATGTTTCTCTTACAAATTTATACATACCTACCAAAAATGAGGACGTTTCGAAATATCGAACCTCAGTATCGATCGATCATTTCAATGGTGAAAATTCGTCAACGTAGTAGATGGTAGTGTTATACGTCTCGGAATGTGCTCATTTTTAGCAGGAACGTAGATCTTAAGAGGAACATATCCACCAAATATCAGTTTCAAATCCATCACCGTTAAAATTTTTAAGAAAAATGTCACTGAAAGATTGAGATAGTGTTAATATAAGAGTGTGAGAGAATCCTCACTACGAGAAAAACATCGATCAACTACACCAGAAAAGAGTTTTCATACGATATAAGGCGACAGATATCTATAGGTTGCACAAGGGGGGTTGTAGAAGGTCTTCAATTCTTTGCAACTCTTCAATAATAGTCGTAAACATAGTTGTCTTTTAGTTTTGTACAACACCTGCTTCAGTTGTGAATGTCTTTCGAAATTTCCTCTTAATGCCTAACACAAGTCTTACCTAGGTTGTGAAAATAACTCTTACACTACACTTGTTGGGATTGTAGAAAATTATTTGACAACTATGGTTAAAGTTGTATGTCATCTCTTTGAAAACTTTTGTTTGAGTTGTAAGTCATCATTAAAGGAAAAATTATACATTCTTTCACAACCTTTGTCTAGTGTAGTCATAATCTCTAACACAACATCATTAAAGGTTGTAATATTTGAAGTAGCAACTTCTGCTTTCAGTAGATGAATGTGTAACTACAACTTTTGTTAGGAGTTGTACATAAAATTATTTTGGAAAAAAATAGAGCTGAAATCGAATTGCCGAAAGTAATTCACATTCACATTGACCTGCTAGTGTAACAATTTACATTCATTCAAATGACCATTTAAATTATAATGAAATGAAACATGCATTCATAAATCCAAATGACCATTTATTTAAAAATCAATATTCATTGTACAATTCATAACTTAATTCATCAGTTAGACACTTAACTTTAGAAAAATATCCAAGTCTACAAGTCCTAGCTTAATAGGTTCTAATGTGTCTTAGCTAAAAGTGTAAAGCAAACCAACAAATCCTGAATCTCCACAACTTGTAGTCTGCTTTTTGCCCAGATTGGATAGATGCAGTTGGAGGTTACTTGGTAATTAACACCTGTGGAATTTCCAAGAGATTCAAACAAGTTGGTTTTCACGAGAAACACAAAGAGATGAGATTGATATCATGAACAGCAGAAGAAAAAAAATGAACCAGAATAACAAAAAGGGAAATGCATAGTTTGATTTTCAAACTATAACCAGGCCCTTGCATGGTATACCCCTCTCACCCATTGAACTTAAGGTATCTCAAAAACAACTCAAATTTCTAGAACACTTGTAGCATCAGGGACCAAAAAAACCACTCTAAAACAGGCACATGTTGCGGTGCAATTACACTTACTAGGCCTCGTATTCTCGAAAGCTTTAACCATTATGTCAAAGTGTGTGTCATTATGCTTTAACCTAGACCCCACTCTAAAATAGGCACATGTTGCGGTGCAATGACGAGGGTACCCAAGTACACCACAATGTTTTCGTTTGATCAAAACCTATTCAACATCCACTGTGTATAAACCTCTTTAAGCAACAATCACTAAAGAAATATTTCAACACGGTGTCCACTTGGAACAGGGTTAGTCCGAACTGGCCTAACAATGTGAGAAATCAAATCCAAGTGTCGAATCACAATATACCTAGTGTGATCGTCTATGGATACAAGATTGAGGCAACAACAAGATATTAACTTTGTGTGATCGTCTATGCATACCGGATCGAGACAATACAACAACAAGATGTTGACTTGATAATAGTTATGGTACAAGACCAAATCACTCTAGAATCAATATCAAGTGCCTAATTAACGTACAAGTGTATTTAATTTAATTATAATATTAAGATAATTATAATGCGGAAATAAAGTAAAGCACACACCAAAATTTTGAGTAATCAATGAATTAAGACGCTAAAAAAAGTAAACCCACAACTTCGTGTAGCCAAGACCAAGCAATCTAAATTCCTAGTTACTCAGCTTCAGCAGTATTCTTGTTTTAATAACATCTAGGAGAACCTAAGTTCTCATTAGACGTTAGAATACTAGACATCCTAGCAGAACATACGTTCTCTTTAGGACTAGATCTAGTAGATCTTCTAAATGGTTCACAATAGATTATTCTACCAATCTTTCAACTGGTTAGACAAGATTCATTTGGATCGTATTCCAAACAGTAAAGGATGAAAACTGTTTGGTTACCAAACCCACTTTCTAATCACAATACCGAAATATATGATAAAAACACAGTTACAAATTCTCTGTTTGTAGTATCTGTTACCAGATATGAAGATCCTAGGTTACGAGATCAAACAAGACAAAGATTACTGAAATAATCAATCTTGATTTCAAGTTTTATGATAAAATCACAAACAACTTGTAGATCTTAAAAGGCTTGTGTTTATCAAAATAAACAACCTTTTAATCCTGGAGAAATCAAGTCACAGAAAGTCACACCAAGACCAAAACACAAGAACAAATTCTTCAAATCTTCAAAGTCTTCAATCTTCAAAGTAACAAACTACCAAAAAAAACTTGATTCCTTACTGATTTGTCGCACAGGACGGAGTCTGTTAACAATGGAAAATCAATGATCATCTATCGTATAGATCTAGAATAATTTAAATGTGTAGAAACGTTAAATTTTTGATCTAGTTTGAGTGTCTTATATCAGAAGACAAGGATCATGGAATAAACAAGCTACGTGCAATCAAAGATTTAACAATCGTTAGTCAATCAAATCAATAATCGAAAACCAAAATAATACTGCAATTATCAAATTTCTCACCAATGGTGCTCTTAGAGCTTCTTGATCCCACAGAAGTCTTTAAAACGAGCGGTCGTAAGAGATTTCGCCTAATTAGGGCACTTTCCTCTCCGGATAGACGACTCCACCAGAAACAACACAAATGAAGTTTTCCTGACTCTTAGGATAGTTTGCAAGAAATGCAAACTCAAGTATTTATAGACCATGTTGTTTGGACAACAAGGAAATTACAAAACCGAAAGATTCTCAGGATATGCAATAAGTACTAATTTCGGTTTTCCTATATATTTCCAATTAACGTCAAACAATATTTACGAAATCTCTCATAAAAATTTCTATTATTAGTTTAGCATATTAACTGATAATCCTTTTATAGAGTATATGCTTTAATTGTTGGTAATTAAAACATATAAAATCAAAAATTATAATTAAATATTTTTCAATTATTTCTGTTTGGGATCACCTTGAGCATCAAGGAATATCTTTGAACAATTAATGATAAGAATTATGCACATGTTTAAATAATGTTGACATCTAGAAGTTTCCTATATTAGCAAACCCTAATTCCAAATTCACACACAACATAAAGAAATATGTGAATACTGGAAACTCTGTTTTGCTCTTGGGACCGGTTCTACCATGACTCCGAAACTAAGTTAGGATCGGTTATACCATGGCTCCCAATATAGGTTATGACCGGTTAACCTTGCTTTCCAATACTAGTTAGGATCTATTATACCATGTCACTAGATATAGGTTATGACCGGTTCTACCTTGTCTCCCAATACTAGTAAGGATCGATTATACCTTGTCACACAATATAGGCTATGACAGGTTCTACCTTGACTCTCAACATAAGTTAAGATCGGTTGTACCTTGTCACCTTGTATTAGTCATCCATATATTCTTCAATGAAAAACCCGACGAACACACTTATTGATTTCCTTTTCGATTATGAAACAAGTTCACACATCTACTTCCTTAAACCAATGTAATAATACATAGTTTCCTAGGATAAAATCACAGCTACATCCCACACATAATCAAATAACTAAATACATAGATTATGTTGATGTCGTTTTACGAAGTTCAAAAGATAAGTGTTATCCATCGTAATTCAATATAATTCCTTGATACTTTGATCATAATGCTATGACCAAGTCTAATAACTAGAGTGTTATAAATATAGCTTCTCATGTTATGTTTTCAATCTAAATGACTTGAATGAAAGAAGATAGAAATGGAACAAGTCAAGTCCTTAGTTACTAACCTCAAGCTGAAGGGTAATGTCTTCATTGTATTCAATCCATCTTCATATCTTTGTGAGTAACTGGAGCACAATATTTCTATCGTTCCTAGTCTGACCTACCTAAGTTGACTCTAGTTCACTTATCAAGCGACTCGAGTTTTAGAACTAAATATGACAACCAAACTTGACATACCAACGCTTGGTGGGTTCAACCGAGCAGTGCTCTAACACTTCTCCTTTCAGATTTGATCCTCTATCTCGTGGATGGTCTTCGTTGTTGGTTTGCAGCAGGAGATGATTCAAGATGATCCGACGAAGTTTTTTCCCTCCGTGGTTAGTGGTAAACGTATTCCGACTTAAGTTTCAACTTCAGTGTTTACTAAGGAAGTCAATCACTCTGAAAATTTGGTGGTTGGGTTCTTTGTTAGTAGGATATTTCCATATTATACGGTCAGGAATGATGTGAACAACGCGTGGAAACCTAAAGGTAATGTTAATATCACTATTAATGATGAAATTATGATTATCTTTGATTTAAATGATGCAGATGATCGTCGATCTTCTATTGAATATGGTGTTATTTCTATTGCAAATCATTTATTCTCTGTTCGTCCTTAGTATAAGAATGTTGAAAAGGATGTTACTGAGTTGTGTTCTATTCCTATTTGGATGAATATGAGACATGTACCTTTATATATATGGAACTCAAAGGGGTTAAGTATGATTGCAAGTAATGTTGGTAAGCCGATTATGATGGATAAACAAACTTTATAAAAACTCGCATGAATTATGCTAGGGTTTGTGTTGAAGTGACTGCAAATTGTGATTTTCCTACTTCAATTCCTTTAGTTATTAATGGTAAGGATACTATTGAGGCTAAAGTGGAGTACAAATGGAAACCCTCAAGATGTATTAAGTGCAGGGTCTTTGGTCATGCTATATCTCATTGTCCTAAGACAGTTAAGGTTCCTAAAGTGGTTGAGAAATAGGTTCCTAAGAAGGCCCTTGTTACAGTTGATGAAGATGGTTGGATTTCTAAATTTCATAAAAAAGGAAGGGATCCTAAGGAGACTGGATCTTACAGTTCTAAGGAGGAGGTTATTATTAAAGACATTGCTAAAGTCTCTCCTGATATTATGGAGGATGTTAAAGCTGTAAAGGTCAATCTTGAAAGATCATTTTTGCATGAAGTTCTTAGTGCTCAATTAAAAGAGAATAGTGACATGTTGGCTAACAACAAATTCATAATTATGGATAGACTGTCAGTTTTAAATCATAATGTTGTTTCTGAGCAAAATAAGGAGAATTTGGGTGCTTCTAGTTATGATTCTTTGGCCCAGGAGGATGGATCTGGTTCTAGAGTGCATTTCCAAAATAAGTCTTTTCTCAATTCCTCTATTGCTTTAAATATTCTTGCAAAGGGTGTAAATCTTAAGAAATCGGCTAGAGGTGCCTCAATTTCCTCCAAATTTAAATGATGTTTTCTATTGGTAGCTGGAATATAAGAGGGCTTAACGACTCTCTTAAACAAGTAGAAGTTAAAAATTTAATTAGAGATAATTATCTTTATATTGTAGGTTTTATTGAAACTCATGTTCAGGGAGTGAATAAATGTAGGATTATGAATGATATTTCTCTTTCTTGGAGATTTTTAAATAATGATCCTTCTGTTTCTTTTGGTGTAAATTGGGTGGGATGGGACCCTGGGTCTGTTCAAATTTCTCAGATTCATTATAGTGTTGAAGCCCCGTTTTTGGAGGTTTCTTCTAGTTCTTATATGTATTTTGTGTTTATCCTTGTTTATGGAAATAACTACTATGTGGATAGTGTTCCTTTATGGAGGTCTATAGTTGATTTTGCTGTTGTTAATACGAGGCCTTGGATTATTGTTGGTGACTTCAATTCTTCGCTCTATCCTTATGATGAAATTGGTGGTGCTCAAATGATGCCTTTCCACTATATAGAGATTTTTCAGATTGTGTGCATAATGCTCATTTGTTTGATTCGCCTTTTTCTGGTGATTTTTATAGTTAGACTAATTGTCAGCACGATGAGAATATTATAATATCTAAAATAGATAAAGCCATGGTGAACATTGAGTGGATTTATCAATTCCAACTCTCCAAAGATGACTTCTTTTTTCCTAGTATATCTGACCACTCTCTTAGTGTTAGTACTGTTTTTGAACAAAGAAAAAGACATTGACCTTCCCCATTTAGATTCTTTAATTTCTTAATTTGGGAGGAGTATTTCTTGAGGTTAGTTAGGAAGATTTGGGTGGAACCTGTAAAGGGTAATCCTACGTTTAAATTTGTTACTAAACTTAAAAGAATGAAGAAGAAAATTCAGTTATGTATAAAATTGAGATTTAGGAAGAATTCTGAGCAGGTGTTCGAGGCTAAGGATTGGATGAGTTCGGCTCAAAGTCAACTTCAAGATGATCCTTTAAGTCAAGACTTGGCTTTTAGGGAAAGATGTTATGTTTCTGAGTATATTAAGCTTGCTAAATATGAAGAATCGACTACAAAATAACAATCTAGAATTACTTGGTTGGATTTAGGGGATTCAAATTCTTCTTTCTTCCATAATTCCTTGAAGGAGAGAAGATCTAGAAATAACTTTCTCTCTTTATTATCTGATTCTAACGAGAAGTTAGTAGAGGATAAGGACGCTGCAAAGGAGTGTGTTCTTTTTACTTTAATTTATTTTGGGCTAGTGGGCTAGACGATCTTAATCAAGACTCTTTTATTAGGTTGAAATTTAATACTTTTATTTAACAGGATGATGTGGATGATTTAATCAAGACTATTACTAGACATGAGGTGGTGATGGCCTTAGCCACTATTGGCTCTAGTAAGGCTCCATGCCCTCATGGGTTCTCTAGTCATTTTTCAAGCTAGTTGGGAGGTGGTTTGTGATGACTTTTTTGTTGCAGTTATTAATTTCTTTGACAAGTATACTCTTCTGAAAGAACTGAATAGTATTTTTATTATACTTGTAGCTAATAATGATAATCCCAGGATTGTTGTTGTTGATTTCAGGTCAATCTCTTGTTGCAATGTACTTTAGAAATTCATCACTAAAATTATACTCCCTCCGTCTCACTATTAGTTGACCTATTTATTTTTAGTTTTTGTCCCATAATAGATGACCTATATCAGTGAACATGAAGATATTTCTAAAATTACCCTTCTAATTGATTATTATTAGTATAAGAAATATGCATAATTTGATAGGCATATTTATATTCATTACATAAATGTTTTAAAATGCTTTTCAATGGTATAAAGTTTGCGAACATTCATGGTGTAGTTTGAGAGATAAATCATTTCTAAATTTTACTAGTTATTATCCGTAAGGGTACAGTTGTAAAAATTAAAATACTCTTTTTCCTTCCTTGCTTTAATAATTGTGCAAACTTGAACTAGGTCATCTAATAGTGGGACGGAGGGAGTATCTCTTAGAATGGATAAGGTGTTGGGTGATCTCATTAGTGCAAATCAGTCAGCTTTTATATCAGTAAGATCTATTCAAGATAATATAACGGTGGCCCATGAGATTGCTAGAAACTATCCTAGGAAAAAGGGCACAATTAAATGTGTTCTAAAAATTGATTTGAAGAAGGCATATGACACTATAAGATGGGAGGCAGTTTATTTTGTATTTCAGAATATGGGTTTTTCTGCCAAGTTTATTAAGTGGATTAAATTAGAATTTGTTTTGCCAAATTTTATATTCTTGTTAATGGTTCTCCCTATGGATTTTTTGGAGCTAGTAGAAGATTAAGACAGGGCTACTCTCTTTCACCCTACTTATTTGTTCTAGTTATGAATATATTTAGTGCTTCTCTTTTCCAACAAGTTCAGATGCATAAGTTTGGGTTTCATCCAAGATGCAAGCTTACCAACTTAACACATCTCTGCTTTGTAGATGATGTGCTTGTCTTCTTCAAAGGTAATTATAGCACCCAAAGAAATTTTATTTAGGTTTTGGGCAATGAGCCCAACCCATTTGTGTAGTGTTGGGATTGTGCAATGTGGAAGCACTAATCCTAATATTTTTGGTGCATTGCATGTTGAACGCTAGGTGAGCCTTGAGTTCCTAGGAGTGTGCCATTAATAAATTTTGCCACTCCTTATTGCAAGGGAATAGCCGAATAGTCAATTTAGTGTTTCATGGAGTTGACTAAGAGCCCCTATTGGACCACCATCCATTTGGGCACATGTGGTGCTTTTATTTGAGTACATGGTGCACACATGTCATGAGGGGTATTTTCGTATTTTGCATCAAAAGCCTGATTTTAATAGAAAGTAAAAACCTCATTCATTTGTTCATTTCCATCGTTTTTATCTTCTTCATCTTCTACTTCTTCTTTTTCACATCAAGAGCAAATAAGGAGCTTTGGAGTTTTCAAACGCAATTTAAAACGTGCACCCCTTGGATTTTGGCATGCACTAAGGTAGGGGGCTTTTCTTCCCTTTGATTTACCTGTTTTTCTATGTGGTAACCAACTGATTTTGGTTGGCTTTGATTTAAATTTTCAGAAAATCCTCACTGGCTCTTACAAAAGATAGTGCTTTGATTCTCAATGGATTGTGCTACTTTTTGTTTCAAAGGTAGGGGTTTTTCTTCTTTGAATCTCTTGTTTTTGTTTGTGCTATTTGGACTTTAATTCCTTCCAGTTTCTTTGATTTGTGAATTCGTTAAATGGGTATTTCATATGCTGGTAAATCCTAAAGGTAATGATTTTACACAAGGCGCATGCATGGTTTGAAATGTCATATTTACTCTTTGTTTAATCTTTGCATAATGAGTTGCATATAAAATTTGAATGCCTATGAATGATTTTTGAATATTAAAAATGTATTTAGTTCATTCAAGTTCTGATTTTTATGAAAAATCAAGTCTTCAATTGAGTTTCTAAAATAGCCCATCAAGTGTTTGTGAAAAGAACCTTAAATTCCTGCGAAGGTACTTCTGGCCTGTTTTATTGAGACTTTTCGACACTGCTACATAACCCATTTGCTTTGCTTATCATTTTTAACTTGAATAGGGATTTCTTAGCTTTTCAAAGAGACCAAAATCTCTGAATTCCATCACTAAATGATTTTTGTACGAATGTTTGATCGGAGCCTGCCGAAACTACAAGTTTTCTGAAAACATGTTTCTGGCCTATTTTATTAAGACTTTTCGAAACAGCTATACAACTGGTTACTCTGGTTTATAATTTTTAAGTTAAAGAGAGATCTCTCAGCTTTTCAACAAGACCAAACTTGCCCATTTCCATCGCCTAATGAATTTTCTATTGTACACTACCAAAAACAACAATTTTTTGGAAACAAAGTTACTGTCCTGTTTTTTCGAAACTTTTACGCACAGCTGTGCATATTATTGCTACTGCTCATCATTTTTAAGTTAAAGAGGATTTTCTCATCTTTCAAAAGAGACCAAATTCGTCAAATTCCATTGCATAACGAATTTTGTGTGATTTTTTGATTATAGACTATCAAAACTGCAATTTTGCTGAAACCGCAATCCCTGTCCTGTTTTGTCGATACTGTTACGCATAACTATGCATCTCATTGCTACTTCTTATAATTTTTATGTTAAAGAGTGCTTTCTTAGCTTTCCATCAATGTGACACTGGCCGAGTTCCGTCGCTTAATGAATTGTATACGGATTTTCGATTAAAGATGGTCAAAACTGGAGATTTTATGAATATTCATCTCATGTTTATATTCCTTACTGTTTATGCTCAATGATTTGAGAAGTTGCATTCCTTTAAGTTATCTGATGATTGAAATGTTCTCTTGTAAACTTTGCTATTAAGCTTTGATGGATTAAGTTTGTTGATTTATAAACATGACTCTCAGTAGATGTATGCTTAATCGAATTTTGAGGATGCTGCCAATACTTACTTTTGTGTAAGTTTTAGTTATGGATTTACGATATTTTCATAACTTGGTTTTATGGATGTTTCCTTGACGAATACGGATTTGATTTGGAAACTAGTGTACTCTACTATAGGACCGTCAGGCCTTAATTGTCAACCCATCTACGGATGGCAACCCAGAAGACCGTTTGTTTGATAACGGTGGCTGGTATCGGACTACCCTGACGTTGGCGCTGGCCTTGTAAATAGTGGAGTAAATATTTATTTGAAACGAAGTGAATGGCAGCTTGCAAATGTTTGGGAAAGAATGCTTTACAAGGTTCGTGGCGTACAACATGGAAGATCAGATTTTACAAGCTCAACAAGGGAGACTGAGACTCAAGATTGGCAAACAGTTTCGAGGAAAAAAAATTCGAAGAGCGAGCATGTTCACTCAGGGAAAGAGATCATGATTGATTGTAAGTTTAAATTTTTTAGTATTTCATCGAGATCTAGTGGTGTTTTTTTGATGAGAAAACAAGGGATACAAAGAAGGTTCTTCAAGTTTTGATCAGTAATGAAGGAGTTATTTGGCTGAGTAATATAATGAAAAGGGAGTCAAAAAAGAATTTCTATGGCAAATGGTATTGGATCTTTCACAGAGGTAACGAACATATACTTTTTTCCAGGGATCAAAACAAGTATGGAGAGTTTCTCCGTGTTTCTTATTCATGTGAAAAGATAAAGCATTAGATGTGTTTTCCAGCTGAAAATGATTCATCCAGATGGATGCCTTTTGTTTATGGCTTTTCTGATATTTTTTTTGCAAAAGAAGGTTCCATCTTCACAGATTGAACCACAATCTGAGGCTGCACTGACCGAGTCACAATCTGCTGAAGATGTTTCACATGTGCAGATTGAGTCGCAATCTGTTCATCAAGTCGAATTAGTTGCATAGTTTGAGTCGCAATTTGCTGTTACTGATTTCTCACTTGAGAAATCAACACAAGAGAGTTGGAATCAGGCTATTATCATAGAAACATCTATTGAGGTATCTTCATGGAATTCAATTGGTTTGGAAATTGCGAAAAGATTTGCAATGGATGTTGGCTTTGATATTTTTCCTCTTGCAGCTAAGAAGGCCTTTTTCCTTCTTATTTGGACAATAAAAAGGTTCTGTTAAACAATGGTCATTGGGATTTTGATGGTATTTTCATTAGATTGATACCTTGGTGGAATGCAACTGTTGCTCTACCCTCTATTTCCTCAGAAGGTTTTTGGATGGAGGTTAAAGGTGTTCCGTTTGATTTATGGGGAAATAAATTTTATCAAGAATTAGGTATGATGTTTGGAGGTTTAATGGAGGTTCATGCTTCAACACTGTCGTGGAGCGACGCCTCAGCCATTAGAGTCAAGGTCAGGAATTTCAATGGGCTTAGTATTTCATTCGTTTTTTGATTTGAAGGTTCTTTCTTTCCCATTCGGATCTCTTCATTTAAGATCTTTGATGGTATTTTTGATCAAACAAACCAAAAAGTTATGGTTCAGAATTTGGAGTGCATCTCTGTAGATTCTCCAATTGATTCGGTTCCAGCTATGTCATTCAATGTAAATTGGCCGAAAAAACCTCGAAATATTCTTAGACCACGTGATTCTCGCCGGAAAAATATGTTTCGGAAATTTTCTTTCGCTGAAAAAGAAAAGGCAGTTAATGATAATTCGAATTTTGAATTTACCTACAATAAAAATGGAAAAAGGATACGGACTTCAGATTCGGATTCGGGTACTAATACTTTAAATTCGGAATCATCTGATTAGGTTAATGGTATGATTTTGACACGTGTGGAAGATTCAAACTCAGCAACTTCTTCAGTTTCAAAAGAAACTTCGACAATGGCTATATTACCCATTTTTCAAAATGAAGATGAAGTTAATGAGTATCTAAAAATATCAGTCTCTATTTCTTACCTACAAATGATAGATTCTTCAGGAACTTCTTTACCTGTTCCCCCATCTACTAGTCTCTTCCACAGTAAGAATTTTGATTCTCCAAGAAGATTTGATTTCTTTCTGAGTAGTAATGAAAAATGGAGTACTTTGAAATTAAAAGTTGATCCTCTTCTGAGACAAGATTTCGAGAAGGTTCTAATGCAAATGGTTTGTATTTGTCCAAAATTGGATATACACTTTAAAGGATCGCAAGTGGAGATTGATGATGCGATGATTGACACTTTAGGGGATTCATCTGTTCAACTTCAATGTGGAGCATAAGAAATTTTGCTAGTTTTTTTCGGTGCTGGTATTCTGGTTTATGGATTTCAAAACAATTTTTTGGAATGTTAGGTGTCTTAATGATCTGAATCGCAGAGACATTATAAAAAAGTAAATTGGTGATTGGAAGCCAAGTATAGTTTTACTTCAGGAGACAAAGATTCAGCAATGTTATGATTTTATAGTTTGGTAATGTTGGAGTAATAAAAATGTTAAATGGTTGGGTTCTCCTTCTCAAGGAAGTTCAAGTGGAATTTTATGTATGTGGGAGTCTTCTAAGGTTGAAGTTATTGATTCTCTTATTGGGCCTTATTCAATTAGATTGAATTACAAAACAATCTCAAATTATTTTGAGTGGATGTTTACAAGTGTGTATGCACCTTGTGCTTCTAATGTTGAAGAAGTTATACTCTTTTAGAGAGAAATTGAGGAATTTAGATGCTTTTGGCAACTTCCTTGACTTGTGGGTGGAGATTTTAATGAAATAAAGTTTACTCATGAAAGAACCTCAGATGGAGATTATACTGCTGGTATATATGCAAAGATTTAACAAGTTCATTTCCAAACATCACTTGATTGATCTTCCTATGCATGGTGCTACTTATACCTGGACAAATAATCAGACTCAGAGTATAAGAAGTCGTATTGATATAATCCTAATTTATGTTTCATGGGAGAATTTCTACCCTCAAGTTATGCAATAAGCATTAGCAAGACCCTGCTCTGACCATAATCCAATTTCTTTAATTTGTAAAGGAGTGAAGCATGGACCCTATCCTTTTCGCTGTGAGTTTTTCTGGTTTTCTCATCCCAATTTTTTTCCTTTTGTAAAGGAACTATGGTTGTCTTTCTCTGTTAAAGGAAGTGTTGTCTTTGTTTTTTGTAAGAAGTTGTAGTTGTTAAAGCCAAAATTGAAGGAATCGAGCAAGGAGCATTTTGGTGATCTGGAAAAAAGGCTAGAAGAATTAGAAGATGTTTTTGTGGAATTGGATGCTTTGGAAAATGTCAACAGTGGTCTCACAGAAACTCAATGGGAGGAGAGAGCTAATGTTAGACAAGAGTATTGCAAATTAACAATTCTAAGAGCTGAAAAATTGAGGAGTAGGGCAAGAGTAATTCACACTAAAGATTTTGAACATAATACTAAATATTTGCATAGAATTGTTAATGACAGGAGAAGGAGAAACTACATTGGCTCAATAAAAGTTAATGGCAACATGACTTCAGATGAGGATGAAATAAAGAATGGCATTCTGGATTTCCTCAAGAATATTTTTCAGACTCAACCTCAAAGAACAGTTAATATGGAGGGCATGAATTTTTCAACCATTTCTGAAGATTTGAGCTCTTGGTTAGAAACGGACATTGATGAGGAAGAATGTGTGGCAACTATAAAAAGTCTTGGAAAAAATAAAGCCACAGGAAGAATGTGTGGCTTTCCTGTAAGCTTCTATCTTTTGTGTTGGGATTTCATTAAACATGAATTCTTATAGTTAGTCTTATGGGCTAAATTGGAGGTGCTAGATTAGCACTTAAGTGTTACAATTCAAAAAAAAAAGTGTGGCAAAAACGTCAACACTAGTTCTCTCTCCTACGAGTTGCTAGCATGTGAACTAGCATGCTAGATAGATACGTCGTATGATTCAGCGCCTGAAAAACCACCTTTTCGCGGAATGGTTCAGCGCTGAGAGATTTATTTTTGAAATGACGGCTGAGATTTAAAGCGCTGAACCATTCATCGCTTGGCGCTGAGTGGTTCATCGATGGTCGCTGAATGATTCATCGCTGGGATGACGTGGACTGCTAATCTAGCTGCTAGATTAGCACTCCCAAAAGACTTAGGAGGTAGCCCTGACTGCTAATCTAGCTGCTAGACTAGCACCCCATAAGACTAAGGAATTGCAGGAGAAATCTTTTCTTGATTGGAGATTAAAAAACACTTTCATTGCTTTAATTCTTAAAAAAGACTCCATTGAGGAAATATAAGATCTGAGACCAATTAGTCTTATTCATGGGGTTTACAAAATAGTTTCTAAAGTTCTTGCTGAAAGATTCAAGCAAACTCTGCTTACTATAATCTCTCAGCATCAGACTGCTTTTGTCAAGAACAGACAAATCCTAGATGGTGTTTTGATAGCTAATGAGCTTATTGATTCTAGGTTTAGAAGTGGGAAGCCAGGTATTCTTTGTAAGGTGGATTTTGAAAAAGCATTTGATCATGTCAATTGGGACTTTTTGGATGAAATTTTTCAACAAATGGGCTTTGGTATTAAATGGAGGCAATGGATTAGATGCTGTGTTGAATTCACAAATTTTTTTTTTCTTATTAATGGGAGTGCAACAGGTTATTTCAAGAGCAAGATAGGAATTAGGCAAGGTGACA
This sequence comes from Papaver somniferum, assembly GCF_003573695.1. Taxonomy (NCBI): domain Eukaryota; kingdom Viridiplantae; phylum Streptophyta; class Magnoliopsida; order Ranunculales; family Papaveraceae; genus Papaver; species Papaver somniferum. Next base: position 832,065 of record NC_039361.1, read on the forward strand.
ATTTCACCTTTCTTATTTCTTTTAGTAGGAGAAGCACTCACTTTTATGATTAAAAGAGCTCAAGAGCAGGGTATTCTTTCTGGTTTTCAAGTAAAGGATGGTGGTTTATTGGTTAGTCACTTGCAGTTTGCAGATGACACTCTCATTTTTCTTGATGCTGACATTGAACAAGTTATAAATTTAAGACTTATCCTTCTTTCTTTTGAGATGCCCACAGGTCTAAAAATCAATTTTGCCAAAAGTCAGATCTTTGGTGTGGGTTATGATGGAGATCTTAATGTTTTTTCTTCTCTTCTTGGTTGTTATAATGGTGTCTTTCCTACTATATATCTTGGTTTGCCTTTTGGACATAAATGTGGTGGAGTGGCTAAATGGGACAAAGTGGTGGACAAGTTTATTGCTAGATTGTCTGGTTGGAATAAACCTCTTTTGTCAAGAGCAGGTAAGATAACTCTCACAAATAGTGTGCTTGCTAGTCTTCCAGTTTACTACATGTCACTTTTTGAGGTTCGTGCTTCTGTTCTAAGGAAACTTGAGAAAATGATGAGAGATTTTTTATGGTGTGATAACAAAGGAAAGAAGAAAATTCATCATGTTAAATGTAATGCTTTGTGTAAGAAGAAGAAGTATGGAGGCTTAGGAATTAAGAATTTGAAGTTGGTTAATCAAGCACTTCTTTCTAAATGGTCCTGGAGATATGCTACCGAGAAAGATGTTATGTGGAAAATAATTATTGATGAAAAGTATGGTTAAAATGATGTAAGATGGTCTCCTAAGTTTCCAATGTGTACTTATGGTAGATCTTTGTGGTAGTCTATTATGAAGAGTAATTCCTTTTTTTTGAAGTTTGTCAGATTCAAGGTTAATAATGGTGTTCTGGTGAAATTTTAGCAGGATAATTGGTTGTATGCTCATCCAATTAAAAATTGTTATCCAAACTTGTTTGCTGTCTCTAGAGCAAAAGATCTTTCTGTTGCTGAAATGTGTGTGTCCACTGGCAACACAGTTACTTGGAATCTTCAAACTCCTAGGAGACTAAATGCAGCAGCAAGTGTGGAGTTCAACTTGCTTATGATTGATCTTCAACCTATTCAGCTCAATCTCAGTAAAGAAGATGAGCTGTTCTGGCCTTTCACATCAAACAATTGCTTTTCTGTGAAATCAATTTATGATAAACTTTCCTTAAAAGATGAAAATATGTAGGAGTCAGCTGTTTTTAAGTACATTTGGAGCCTGAAATGCCCTCCTAAGATTGGATTTTTCTTTGGTTTATTGCTCATGAAAGGCTCCTACCAGAGATTTCTTATTAAGAAGAAGAATTGATGTGCATGTTACTTGTGTTTTCTGTCCTTCCTCAGAAACAACTTCTCATTTGCTTTTCATTGTGATTTTGCAAGAAAAGTTTGGGATGCTTTGACTGTCAAGTTAAAATGGCTTTTTGCAATGCCTAAAGATGTGATTCCTGCTTTGCAAGCATGGAAACTTTCTCTATATGACAAGGTAAAGAATGATATCTGGAAACTTGTGCATGTTGCTATTATTTGGTGTGTGTGGAAGGAAAGAAACCTTAGAGTTTTTAGTGACATTCATAATTCTGCCACTGCAGTTGGTAATAAGGCAATATATGTTCTTTTCACTTGGTCTCTAGCGTTCAAGGAGTTTGAAGAAATTGATTCGAAGGAGGAGATAAAGCATTGGTGTAAAATTTATTTTGACATTGTCTAGGTGCTCTTAGCTTGTTTAGAGCACCTTCTTTTTTCCTTTTTTCTTTTTTCTTGTCTTTGGCTAGAGTGGCATAGTCTTGTATGCCCTATATTTTTTGATCAATAAATCTTCTCTTTGCCGATCAAAAAAAAAAAACACATGTTTACAACCATCACTCCGGATTTTTTTTTGATCACGCACGTGCACAAGCAAAAATGAGCGAGCATTTTTTCCACCGTCGGATGATTAAGCGAGCACCTCTTTCACCGTCGGATGATTAAGATGTGATGTTAAAAATGAGTTGGAGTAAGGTCATCATGTTAGATGACATCACATCTTAATCATCCGACGGTGGAAGAGGTGCTCGCTTAATCATCGGACGGTGGAAGAGGTGCTCGCTCATTTTTTCTTGCGCAGGTGGGCGATCAAAAAATTTTCCTTCAATTTGTATTACTGATTTAATTTGGATCTCGAAAAAAAAATATGATGTGATTTATTTATTCTTTTTCCTTCGTACCTGATTTCATTTCAGTATTGTATATGTATATGAGAAAAATAACAGTCTGATGCTAGCACTTTTCCTTCCAAACTCAAAAGAGGATATTGACTACACGGGAAAAGAAAGTTTGTCCAATGGTATCTAAGTTTTCAAATCTTCAATTGGCGCAATATGAGACAACTAAGCCACATTTTAAATACACTTCTTTGTGGGATTTCATAAAATATTACCTAGTACTTGGTTATAATTTTTTAAGCAATTTCCATTTGTAAATTTGTAGATGAAGAAATTCGAGACATTAATAGCATACTTAGATACCACTTTAGAAGTTGTGTTTGACTTCTGGAAACAAAAAGATCAGAAGTTAATTTAGGTATACAATTACAGAATAATTTTTAGAACAAAAAAAAATTACTAATTTTTAATAAGTACTCCTTCCGTTCCTTATTAATAGGCTGGTTTTGTTTTTATAGAAATTTAAGGAAATTAAGAGAACTAATCATTGAAAGTGGTCCTCATGACACTTGTTAATAAAAGAAGTGAAGTGAAATGGTACCCATGACAATTGTCAGCAAAAGAAGTTAAGTTAAATGGTCGCCATGACACTTGTCATCAAAAGAAGTTAAGAAAAAAATGGTCCCAGAAAAATAAAGTAACATTTGACTTTCCCAATTAGGAAACCAGCCTATTTTTTTGAAACGTTTATTTATAAAAACCAGCCTATTAAAAAGGAACGGAGGGAGTAAAATATAAGGAATACAAAATATGATTGTATTTATATTTAAGGGTAATTTTTGTCTTTTATAAAATAAAATAGGGATAGAAAAGATAAATCAAGCATTAAAATTAGGTTGGATCAAAGCTTATGTTTTTGTAGCCTTTAAGAGCTCCTCTTTCCAGCTTTTAAAGTTTGAGAATTATGAAAGTGCTTCGGATAAAAAACACTTTAAAGATCCTTTACCAAACTTCGGATAAAAAAAACTTTAAAGATCCTTTTCCAAACACCAATGTCAAAAAATATTACCATAGATACGTCTTGAAAGTGCCATTTGAAAAAAAAAAAACATTACCAAACCCTGCCTATGTATAATATGTATATATTATTGCCTTTTCTTACCATGACCATACATGTTATTACTTAGTAAACGTTATTGCCAAATAAATATATTTGTACGACCTTCATGAGAGCCAAGTTTTAGTCGATTATGCATGGGGAATATAAGAAAATAAATAAATAAATAAATAATTATAATTAAGATTGGTAGATGGTGAAGTTTAGTATCTCTGAATCTGCCCATTTTTTATGGCTATGTAGACTTTTATTAGACAAGCAAATTTCCAAAATATTAGGTTCAGATACTCTATCGTTTAAGTTTTATTACGAAAAATATTTTCAAAGCTCGAAATAGTGTGATTTTTTTTTTTTGAAGGAACAAGAGCAAAAGATCCCAATTTCATATAATGGTAAGAATGTTTACAAGAATCAAATATATCATAATTGGAATACATGAACAAATACAAGATCTATGTATCCTAAAATACAACAAAAGTACTAAACTCATGTAGTTCGTTGAGGAAATCGATGTTATTTGAGGATGGTGTCATTCTGATTCCACCATTTGAATTGTTGTTCTTCATTGAGAACAAATTTATCTTCTTCTTTAAGATTTGATGCTCCTATAAAAGATGAGTAATGTGCACTGTATATCGAAAACAGAATCACATCCGGTAGCCATGAATCTTCATAGAAATGGAGATCTACGTCCAGCTATTGTAATTCGCCCTCGAAGATGAATTTGAAACGATTGTAACAATCAATAGAACCGCCTTGAAGGCTATATGAAATTATTATACAAACATATAATAAGAAATCAAGATAACATACATAAGCCATCTGATTGATAAGAAAAATAAAAAGAACCCTAAAAATTGTTGGAACAACAATTTGTTTTATTGGATACTATACAAACTAGAAAGACCAACCTTGATTTTCCCGGAAGATCTAAAAAACCAGACCAAATCCGGGCAGATCAAGATAAAAATCGAAGAAGATGGAAGTTTTCTTTTCTTTGGCGGTTTTTGGAGGAGAAGAGAGGGAATAATTTTGTTCAACTTAATGCCAATTGAAATAGTGTGAAATTAGGAGTGTGAGGGAATCCTCCTTCAATAACTAAAGCACAATTAAAATATTCATACTTTAAGAAATAAACCAGTCACCTTAGTCGCTAGTCATGCTATATACACCATAATTGATCATTCCAAATTGATGAATCCATTGGAAATCAAAATATTTCCCGATGTATGACGCGTGTATTCTTAAGTATATACATCGAAGAGATATAGTTTATCACTAAGGGGTTCTTGCTTCACAACTGAAAAAATAAAAACAAAAAAATCTTGATTTTATATTTAAGAAAAGAACAAATCGTAATGTTTGTAGTTGCAGGAAATCCTACACTACACCCTTCATATGATTTCATTGTTGATCAGCTCATTTTTAGGTTTACACTCTCAATTTTATTGATTAAATTTTGAATGTTCTTACAAGAAAGATAAAGAAGTCAAGAATGATCTCTACTCTGAACTTTCTCTCTCCTATTTACTTGTTTCTTACTCAAAAAAGATCTCTCCCTCCTTTACAACTCGAATGACTATTTGTAAGGAAATACATGGTGGATGACAGCTAATCTTTCCTTTATTTTCGGATATGGTTTGCGACATTCTCGCAACCTTACAAATGTTAATTTCGTAAGCTCTCTAATTTTCGCAGGACTATCACATCTTTCTCATGATCCTTGGTGATGTCGTTTCTGAAATTGTTCTGCGACGCTATTGTGTTGTACCATTGATAACTTCGCTGAGACATAATTGTTGCGAGATTCTGATCCTACAATGTTAGACATCAATTTTGTTAAAGAGGTGAGACGATGGAGAAAACCAACATACAACTGTGAGGATTTGGTAGACTTTAGGGAAACAAATTCTATTGACGAATCCAACATCCTACTCATGTCATTTAAATTTTTTAAAGCACGACGTTCTTCAGACAATTTTGGTTTTACTTATCCTTTTTGTAAAGAAAACATTGTTATAGTGACAAATCAACGTAAAAATGTTTCTGAACCAATAAGACGATAAATTGGCATCTAGTCCAGTCCAGTTCGTCGGCCTGAGGATGTCCCGTGGTTGCACATTATTTTGGAGATTTTTATGGTTGATTTGTTCGGATAATTTCACATTTTCCTTTCCAACTATAGCTCTTTAAATTTTCCCAATGATTATTGAGCAAGGTAACCTTGTCATCCACAAAATGGTATGAACCAAATATACGGTACACAAATGTAGCACTTTTTTATTTCGAATTCTTATATCAAAGAAGATTTGGAATAAAAGTATAAATAAGTTAAAGAAAAACATGCAAGGAGTAGGCAAGCAAGACAAGAGCCATAAGACTGCTACAAAACTTGAAAAACGTGTGAAACATCATTTTATAATGTTGAGATTTGTGGTGAATGTGTACCCCGATTCATTCATAAGAGGTATGTCGCAATCTTTTCAGTCGACTATTTTGAACCTTTAGCCGTCCATATGACCAAAAACTGAAATTCCATTGGAGCCAAGCTTAAGTCATAAGGGTCTATGGCAGCCACCGTAACTAGTTTTCAGACTTGCTAGTCATGCTAATATGTACACCTTGATCATTCATTTGAACTCGATGATGTCATTGGAATCGGATTCTTCACCAATTTATGTTTGTATTCTTGAATTAAATGCCTGGCGTCCTTGAGAGGTGAAATTGATTACTGATGCGCTGCACTTCACAATAATAAGAAAGAAAAATAAAATTGTTCTTTTTCATCAAGTTATTGTATCCTGGCTAAATTGGGACATATGCCACTTAATTGGGCCCTATGTATTTTTTCATCCACCCCGTAAAGAATGATAAGGGGTGTCTAAGTTTGATGAAACTACCATTTTACCCTCTATCAAAAATTAATACTACTAATTTGTCCCCATCAAATCCTAATCATAAAATTAAAAACTAAAATCAAAATCATAAAACTAAAATCATAAAATTTAAAAACTAAAATCAAAATCATAAAAAACTAAAATCATAAAATTAAAAACTAAAATCAAAATCAAATTCATTTCCATCCCCACTTCAACTGATTCTTCTTCTTTTCTTCTCAATCCAATCTTATAAACTAGGTTTTAGTAACATAAAATTGCTCAAAAATTGAAAATTTTGAAATCAAATTTTTCCTGGTTTATCAGAATCGGTTAACTTTTTTTTTTTTTTTTTTTTTTTTTTTATAAGCAAAGAAAAAACAAACAAAAACTTACAGGACTTCAGTTTGTCCCTCGTTGAAGTCGCCACACGGTGCAGGGAAGAGCCAAATTGGTGGCATAGACCAAGCCTGTAGGATCAGAATCTCGCAGCAATAATGCCTCAACGAAATTATTAACAACACAACACATCAGTGTCGCAGAACAACTTCATAAACGAAATAATAAACGGTGTCAGCTAAATCATGAGAAAAATGTAATGGTCCTGCGAAAATTAGAGAGTTTGCGAGATTAACATTTGTAAGGTTGCGAGAATGTCGCAAGCCATATCCGAAAATAAGGGACAAATTAGCTGTCATCCATTATGTAATTCCCTATAAATAGCCGTTCAGTTGTAAAGGAAAAGAGAGAGATCTTTTATGAGTGAAAAGCAAGTAAATAGGAGAGACAAAATCTAGAGAGTGGTTATTCTTGATTCCTTTATCTTTTCTTGTAAGATTGTTCAAAGATTCATCAATAAAATTAAGATTGTTAATCTAAAATGAGTTGAATGTTAATGAAATCTTATGAGAGGTGTAGTGTAGGATTTCCGGCAACTACATAATGGCGCTAGAAACAATGAGAGATTGAAGATTATTCTAGAAAAAATTGAATATTAATATTGAGATTTGTGAAGATTTAGAGTAATTGGTTAAGAATTTTATATAATCTCTTGCAATTCGTTAACATTGAAGAAATGTCTAGAAGAAGAAATACATCAGAACAACCAACTATTGTTAGAAGAAGCAAGAGAATTGCTGGAAGGGAAAGAAGTGAAATGAGAGAATCTACTAGAATGAGAAATAATGGAGAAAATCAAATTAAACCACCAATTCAACAAACACTAATACAAGGAAGGAATAAAGATTATGATAGGGTGAGTATACACACTTGGCAATCAAATTCAGCATAAGAAGTAGATGAAGAGCAGCAAACCAGAAACAATAGACAAGTAGAGAGAAATCAAAAAGCAGATGAAGGAATAATTCATGGAGATGAGGAAACTGGATCGTTAGAAAAGTTGAGACGAAGAATACATGAAGAAAGAAGAGCTGAGGCAGAAGAACGTGCAAATCTAACAAGGCAAAATCACAATTTGAGGATGGAAAATATGAGACTACAGAGTAGAAGATCGAGAAGTACTACAAAATCATATTCAAGATCGACTAGAAGAGAGATGAGGCGAAACTCACCCACAATTAATGCTGGAAATAATATTCGAGAAGTAATATCAAATCCTAATAAAGAACATCGCAAAGATAGAGAAAGGACTGATGATCGTTACGTTCCACAAAATGAAACTTTTGATGATAGGCAAAATGATAGAAATCAAGAGAATGGACAACGTCGGGGACGAAATAATCAAGATGACGAAGGGAATCGAGAGGAAGGAAGGAGAATTTTACATAAGAGAGAAGCTCAAAGAAATCAACAAACGATTGAAGAAGAAATTTAAAGACTTTATGCTGAACAAGCACGTTTAATTTGCGAACGTGAAAGATTTATAGCGGAAATGGAAGAACAAGAGCTTCAGGAGACAATTCGCCAGAACAATCACGACAATCGAGAAAGAAGGCGTACACAAAACCGGAATAATGGTAATATCAATGAAGAGTATGATAGAGTACAGAGGATGGCTGAAAGACAGTGAATGAAATTTATAAGAAATGAACAAAATCATGGAGGGGAAAATGAGAGACATCATCATATGCGAATTCAAGATAGAGATGAGGAAGAGAATCGGAGAAGAAGACGAGATGAGGATGATGAAGAAGAAATGAAAAATTTCGCGAGAGAAGAAATACATGGACGTAGAAGAAGGGAGGCGAAATCAAAAAGACCAATGGATCAAAATTCAGGTGTAAATAGACAAATCTTAAAAGAATTAGAAGAAATGAGAGGAATGCTAAACAATAGAGGAGAAGTAGGAAGAAGACAATTAGATGAATCTATAGAAGAATCTGCGAAAACTCCATTTACAAGGGAAGTACAACTAGGAGGAATACCTCCGAAATGCAATTTGCCCGCATTAACCAGCATTTTTGATGGAACAACTTGTGCAATTCAACACATTAAAACCTACGTGAGGTGCATGTTGCAATGGGAAAATCATGATATCGTATTATGAAAGTATTTTGCATCCATCTTAACAGGGGAGGCGTTAAAATGGTTCGAAGCTATACCAAAGAATACATTAACATCATTCAATCATTTGCAGACTACATTCCTGGGGGCATATATAAGTAATAATTCTTCGCGACCCGGTATTGAAGACGTGTTTGGATTAAAACAAAGGATTGGCGAAAGTTTGAAGTACCTAACTAAAAGATGGAGGACTATGTGTAGCGAAATGGCTGGACGTGTGGATGAGAGATATCCTATCTTATCATTTATCAATGCTATGTTTGCAACCAACCTATTGTATATCCAAATTTTCAGAGTCAAGAATACGATCACAATGACCGAATTGCGAGAACTTCAGGAAGAATATATTGCTCTAGAGGAAAGGCAAAATGAAATGGAATCATACCCAGTTGCGAACACCAGTTCACAAACAGCGAATGCAAGATTATTACCCAAACTAATAAACACAGTGGCGAGCACTTCTCAAGTACAACAAGAGAAGGTGACGGGCAACAATCAACAGAAACTGGTGGCTATGGGAAGCCGAGATCAATAGGAGTATGAAAGAGAAAGAAATTTCTACAATCGTGGTGGAAATAACAAGATTCAAAGGCTCGATCAGCCGCAAGAAACTTATGGAGGTCAAAAACAAAACTATAATTGAGGACAAGGAGGTCACAAGGTAGTATGGGAAGAAATCAAGATGCCACCTCTAAATGCAAGTGTGGAGAAAATATGTGAAGCTATAATTTTGATGGAGAATATACCAACACCATGGAACATGGGAACGGAACCACCTCCAAACCACAGAAGTCATGAGTTCTATTCTTATCATCATTTTCATGGACATACTACAAATGATTGCAGAAATGTAAAAAGAATTATTCTGAGAATAATAGATCAAGGAAAACTAAACCACTTTTTGGTAGGGCACTCACAATCTCAACCATTGCCACCACCACCAGAGCATCACAAAGTAAACACGATGAAAAAGAAGGAAACATTCTTCATAGAAGTTGGTGCAAAAGCAAAGAATCTATTCTGTCACTCTATCGTACATTCATACAAGACGATTGAAGATTTTCATGACAATGTTTTGAGTAGAATGTTCGAAAGAGATAATGATGGAAGAGAAATCATGAATATTGCGAAAATCTCGCCACTAGAGGAATGTCAGAAACATATTATTTATTTTACCGCAGAAGAAATCCCCGAAGGTGAAGAGGTACATGATAATCCATTGGTAGTAAAATTAGAAATTAATCCAAAACCGAAAGAAGATGGGGATGATGAAGCTGAAGATTCATGGGCAATTAATAGGATTCTAATCGATATTGGAAGCTCTGTGAACATCTTATTTTATCATACTTATAAAACTATGGGAGGAAGAGATGATGATCTTATACCATCAACATATAAGATATATGGTTTTAATGGTACTGCCAACAAACCTAAAGGGGAGGTTACTATGCGAATTCCATTGAAGAGAATATCTTTTGAAATCCTATTATGTGTCATTGACGTAGAGTCACCCTACAATGCATTAATTGGTCGACCTTGGCTACATGGGATTCTAGGTGTAGCTTCAACTTTCGATCAGTGCATCAAATTCCCTCAACCCAGCGGTGTAGGAATCATAAAGGGAAATTGGGTTGAAGGAAAGAGGTGTTACGAAACTGAGGTGGAATCCTGCGAAGGAAGAGCAAACAAGAAGGAAAGTTGGCGACACAAAATCAAAGAGACACAAAGAAGTGAGAGATTGATGGTGGATGCAATTGAACGAAAAGAAGAAGAGATGTTGAGAAACTAATGCTAGCTCAGAATAAAAAATGGTGAACATACCACTACCAAGGAAGCAGTAGCAGAAAATAACAAAGAAGCAAAGAATGACAAAGGTAATAAAAATAAGAAATGTATGAATGATTGATTTGTTGCGACACTCTCGCAATAAATAAAATTTTCAAAAATACATTATATTGAATGACAAAATTGAGATTGCGAAATGCAAATACGATATGATGATGTGCGAGAATCTCGCAGAGATGATGAATTCTACAAAAGACAATCATAGAACACTGACAAAAGAGAAAGGGGCGAACCTTTATGGCATACACCCTAGTTCGCGATACAATTTCGCAAGAGGCAAATGTAAGACCTAAAGTACGTCATATAAGGGGGTACCTGTTGCATGGCTCACGGAAAGGCTACACCTCCACCGGAACCTGAGTCATGGAGATTTGGGGTCAATAAAGCCCATCCGGGAGAGGCACCTTGGATTCTCAGCTTAAGCATATGACTTAGGTTGGGAGACTAAGGTAATAAGGACTCTCCCAAGGAGTGCAGAATCTGACAAAGGCGCCGAGGTACACGGTTGAGTCAATAGTTCCAGGGGGGTCTGGAGCGTACTTTTCCATTCTTGAAAAGTCTTGTCTTATACTGCACTCGGCCCGAAGAAAACCCCACTTAGGGTGCAGTCTCGTAACCATAAACCCTATAGGTAAAAGGGATAGGAGGCTGCGAAAACAACTGGTTGTTGTTAAGAATGGATGGGAGGAGCCAACCTTGTATGGTAGAGGTACGCCTCCTTGAAGGGGCAACCAGGGGGAAGATAAGGGAGACACCCTCCATTAGTGAGCTAATAAGTGTCTTAAGACGCAAATGTCATGAGGCTTTTTACTCGCAAGGGTATTAAGGCTTGTCATATTTGTGCGACAATCCTGAAGAGGCAATAATACAAAAGAAAAAGATAAAACGAGATCAATGGGTTTTCGCATGAAAGTGCGAAGACGTCTTGCGATTTCGTCCCAAGACGACAATGTAATGGGGCTTTATTTTTGCAAGAATATTTAGGCCTGTCATATTGTCGCAACATTCCTGAAGAGGCCATAATACAAAAGAAAAAGTTAAGGCAAGATCAATGGGTTTTTGCATGAAAGTGCAAGGACGTCCTGAGATTTTTTCGCAATGACAAGAGGTGGCATAATAAGACCTTTAACTAGGAAGGAAAAATAAGACCACACAGGGATGATATTTTGAAAAGAATCAAAATTCACTTCGCATATGATTGCATTTGGATACAAATAAGAAAAATAAGAAAAATCTGTAAAACATTTCATTTGGATACAAATAACAGAGGCAAGTATGGGAATGAATGAAATTAGAAAATGTTATTTGTCTCCACATGATAAATTTACGCAAAAATTAAAAAATTAATGATTATGTTGATTAACCGTATTGCAAGGAAGAATTGTTTTCATGAATGCAGGTCAAAATGAAAGAAACTCATATATTAAGGAATATGGAGAACCAAAAGAATTCACAAATATACAGAAAGAAGGAATAAATGTACGAGTATTACAGAAGATCAAAGAAAGAAACAAAGACTACTTCTTAGTTGATCCTTCATCATCTTCATCAGACTTGTTCCCTTCTTCGTCTGCATCAGAACTTTTATCTCCATCAGAACCTTCATCACCATCAGATTCTTCATCATCAGCTTCGCTATCAGAGATGGTCAGACTAGGAATGTTCTTTGGGATCTCCTCCAAGAGACAAGGATAATCAGAGTGAGGAATACTATGGTCATCACAAACCATTTGAATAGTTTGATTGAGAAAATGCAGAGCATCGTTCTTAAAGTTCGCAACAGTGATCTTGATTCGATTCTTTAATGTAGAATACTTATCGTTGCGAGAAGAAAGATTCTTTGCGAGTTCCTCTTTTTCAGCTTCAAGTTCCTTAATTCTTTCGCGATATCTACTTTCAGAATATGCGAGCAAAAGGCAATCAATTAATAACTTGATGAAAATTCATAAGAAACAAAAGATTAGTGAAGAAGAACAGTTAATAACCTTCTCTGTCAGAAATTATATCTCTAATCAAGGCTGTATGCTCAACTTGGAGACTAACATTTACACCTAAATCTTTTCTGGCATCGTCTAAGATTTTCGCAGCCCAAGCGAATTCATCCTCATTATTTATAAGAAGACGAGAACGAATTTGGTTTTCTCTCTCATTAAGCACGGCATTTTGGCGGTTAGCTTCATCCCGTTCAAGTTGAACTTCAAGAAGAATTTCTTGGAATTTCTCCAAAGTCTCAGCACCTTGGTTAGAAATGCGAACCTTATCATCTATGAGACCGCTAATTTTGGTTCTTAGCTCATTGATTTTCTCTTTAGAATTAAGAAAGAAACGCTTATATTGGTTGGCTAAGCCTAAACTAGATCTATGGTCAATCTCTAAGAGGCGAAATTTGGATCTCAGTTCATCCAGAGAAAGAGATGAAATTTTATCATTTGAGAAACTATTTACAGATTTATTAAGATGCTCAAGAAGGGTGTCATTATCCAAGGCATTAGGAAATGAACGAAGAATGGTAGCTTCATCAGAAAGACCATAAATGTCTGCAAAAAGGATCAATCAAATAAGATAAAATAACAGGATGAATGAATGAAGGGAAAGGAGAAAAGTAACATACCATAGAGTTGATTATTAGCTTGTTGAAGATTAGAGATTTTATTCTTGTGCGAAGAAGAATCAATTTCTAGTTGTTTGTTCTTCTCGCGAAGAAATTTGACTTCAGCTTCCAGTTCCTCATTCTTTGTACGAAATTGAAGATTCTTCTTTTCAAGAATTTCGCGTCTCCTCTCCAGATCTGAGGCAACAGTGAAAGAAGCTTTTCCAGCCTGCGAGAAAATGTAAAAAGTATTAAAATAGAAAGAGATTTTGAGTTACAATAATGAAGAAGTAAAAGGACGAAAGCATACCAGACTATTAAGAGAATGCAGGAAGTTGGGAGTCACCGATCTAGAAACTCCACGAAGAGAATTATCACCATCCAATAAAGGAACATCGCAAATCGTAGCGAGATCTTTGCAGGTATTAGCAAATTAACTATCTCCCATTCCTTGCAAAGAGTCAGAAAAGAGGCCAGAGAGCTTAGCCATCAGATGGAGAATCTTCATTTGCAGCAAGGTCATCATTATCCTCATCATCCTCATCACTCTCGGAGTTTTCATGAGAAGGAATATTTGAAGGAGAGGAAGAACGGATTTTTCTCTTCTTTGAAGGAGGAGCAGTTGGTTTTTCCCTGCGAAGAGCACCTTTGCCTTTATCACCAGTCTTCGCAACATTGACAGGCTCTTCTATTTCAGAAATAATCTTCACACACAGATAGAAATAAGAAATAGAGGCAACAGTATACTGTTTAGAATCATAAGAGAATATTTCTTACCTCATCTGTGTATGAGCGAAGAGCTAACAAGGTACTAGCCTTCCCAGTCCTGTGATAGCTATCTTTCAGTTTCTGGAACTGTAGAATGTCGCAAGAATCAGCGAACAAAAGAATAAAGACAAATAAAGAAATATAAAGTAGGTGAAACTGGAAGAGACATACCTCTTTCTCCTTCTCGGTCCAAGAGAATACCCAAGGTTGATAAGAAGCGAGATTCTCAGGAAGAACATTTGACCCAACAATGTAAGGTCCTTTCAGCATCAAGGGAAAAACACACCATTTATCATCTTTGGATTGGCGAGGAGTTGCGTTCTTACCAGAGTGCCAATCAATGTCTTGCATGAGTAGTTTATCTTCATCAATATTATCTTTCCTTTTCAAGCGAATACCCCAGCGAGTATTCTCTTGCTTCATGGATATTAATCCATAGTTTTCGAAGAAATTCGCTAATGTATATTTCTCAGCGACTATCTCTAGATCTACGAATTTAGGATCCCTAAGCTCTTTGGAATAAAGAGATCCTTTACCAGCACCACGATTAGCGAACTCCAGCATCAGACGGATGCAATCCCCACTCAATTGGAAGATAGCTCGCGAAAATCCCGAGTGAGCGAGAATTTCATAGAACAGAGGAATATCTGGGTCATAAAGAGGAATGGGGAGACCTGCGAGAATTTGACCTAGCGAAACTATGATTGATTGATCATCACAATGTTGATCAGAGAAAAGTTTGATAGAAAGAATTGACTTGGCACTTTCACCAGGAATGGTGGAAAGTGTGAAACCTTTCTCAACAAGATATTTTTGGACGTCTTTTAAGGTTTTCTCATGTTTTTGGCCACTTGGAGGCATATCTGAATATAGAGTATGGGAATGGATGAAAAGTAAGAAAATTGAAGAGGGAAGAATACAGTAGCAGAACTTACGGAAGAAGAATAGAGTTCTAGGAGATGAGAGAGTAAAAAGAGAAGAGAAAGTAAAAAGAAAATGGAAAGAAGAGTAAGAAGAATATATAAAGAATATTTTTTTTACTCGAAGAAATAAACACCATTAATGCGAAAAGACGTGAGCGGTTGAAAAGCAGCGGTTACAGAAGACATGTCAAGAAATAGATGGAAGAAAGGATACGTGTGAAAAATGCAGAATATGAAAAGATGGACAGCTGCGGCATTTCTCACATCATTCTCTACTTCGCAGAGAAGATATGAGAAGAGGCAAGATGTAGGATCAAAATCTCGCAGCAATGATGCCTCAGCGAAATTATTAACAACACAACACAGCAGTGTCGCAGAACAACTTCAGAAACGAAATAATAAACGACGTCAGCTAAATCATGAGAAAAATGTAATGGTCCTGCGAAAATTAGAGAGTTTGCGAGATTAACATTTGTAAGGTTGCGAGAATGTCGCAAGCCATATCCGAAAATAAAGGACAGATTAGCTGTCATCCACTATGTAATTCCCTATAAATAGTCGTTCGGTTGTAAAGGAAAAGAGAGAGATCTTTTCTGAGTGAGTAGCAAGTAAATAGGAGAGAGAAAATCTAGAGCAGTGGTTATTCTTGATTCCTTTATCTTTTCTTGTAAGATTGTTCAAAGATTCATCAATAAAATTAAGATTGTTAATCTAAAATGAGTTGAATGTAAATGAAATCTTGTGAGGGGTGTAGTGTAGGATTTTCTGCAACTGCAAAGCCATTTGGGTTACATTGTTTTTACCCCATTTGGCTAACTCATGTGAATCCCAATTACAAGTCCGATACACATGATTAAACAATATCGATTGAAAGTTACATATTAGGGATTTGATATCCTGAAACATGTTATGTGTTCTTAAATCTCCCAAAAAGAACTTTCTATTTATCTTCTCTATCACTTCCGAGGCATCATCTTCGATTATAATTCGATCCTTCTTCATCTCCTTCGCTACTCTTAAAGCGTCTCTTATCCCACACACTTCTGCTTCTTCCGCTGAAAAGCAAATCAAATTATTCGATTCTGCATAGATAAATTGATGAGAAGAATCTCTTATCAAAAAACCCATTCCCCCAATTTCTGAATTAAGATTCCAAGCACCATCTGTGTTAATCTTCAACCAATTTCTAGGTGGGCACCTCCAAAAAGAGGGTATTGATTGATTTTGTGGTATTGCTGAGATTCGACTGATGATGGAGATTTTAGAGATGTTCAGCATCATGGCCTTGGCTCTTGATATTATAGCCATTGGTTCTTCCTGTTTATCATTGTGTACTATGTCATTTCTGTTTGTCCAAATAGACCATATGACACAAGCAATCAACGGAAATTTCTCCGCTCTTTAGGATTGATCTTGGTAAGGATGCAGCTGCAGCCAAAATTTCGTCCAATGTGTAAAGGTAGGATCTTGAAATTGAGTGCTTTGGATGTTAATAAGTTTCTATACCTTTGTTAATTTTTTACAGGTGACCAGAGCATGCATTATTGTTTATGTCTTCAATTTACATTTTGGACAAATGTAGTCAAATATATGCATTCTTTTGTGTAGAATTTCATTCACTGGTAATTCCCCTTTTAGAGCCTTCCATACAAAAAGTTGGATTCTTGCAGGGACTTTAAGTTTCCAAACTGCAATCCATAGAGCGGAATCAGAGTCATCCCCCCTTACACTTAAGGTTGAATATGCAGACTTTGTTGTAAATACCCCATCTTTAGTTGGAGTCCAAATTCTTCTGTCAATAGAAGATTCAGAGCTCAGAGGGATTTTTCAATCATCTCTTTTGAAGATTGATCAAAAACAACACTTAATTTTGTTGTATCCCATGTTCTTGTGTCATGATTAATAAGATCACTTACTTTTAAGTTCTTATCAGGAATTGAGTTGGCTTTTAGTATTGCAACTCCTTTTCCATGTATCCAGTTATCAAACCATGGGTCTATCAAATTCCCTTCCCCTAATACCCATGAGATAAATGGTTTTATTTTGTTCATTGTGGTATGAAGACATTTCCAAACCCATGAAGCTTTATCATGATATTGAGAGTTCAAGATATCACAATTTACATAATATTTTGCTTTTAGAACTTGTGCCAGAAGAGATGCTGGATTTTCTATTAATCTCCAAACACTTCTAGTCATCATAGCTAAATTATTTATCTCACTGATTCTAAATCCCAATCCACCTTCTTTCTTGGTTTTGCAGATATTTTCCCAAGCAATAAGATGTAAGTTTCTTTTCTTTGTGTTCAAATTCTCCCCCCACTAGTATCTATTGAGGTGAGAATCAATTTTATTGCACATGCTTTTGGGAATTAAGAATGTAGCCATTTGGTAAAGTGACATTGCTTTCTCTACATGCTTTACCAGTGTAGACTTGCCAACCTGAGCCAAGAATTGGGTTAACCAATTATTCACCATTTCTCCATTGCATTCAACAGAGATAGATGGGTTTGGGTTTTAGATTTTAGGATGGTAATTGGAGTTCCCAAGTATTTCTCTCCTAGATCGAGAGTAGTGATGTTTAAAATTTTGTCTAACAATTTTTTATGCCTTGGATGAACTTTAGGACTAAAAAAAATCTCTGATTTGTTGAAATTAATCTCTTGACCACTTGCATTGCAATACCTTTGCAGGTAGTTTTTGATAGCATGGAAATCAGGAATGGTTTCCTTAGTGAAGAGGAGGTTGTCATCCGCAAACAGAATGTGGCTAATTGAAGGACCAGTCTTACCACATTTTATACCATGTACCAGGTTAGTATCCTCCAGGTGTTTGATATAAGAAGTAAGGGATTCAACACATATGATGTATAGATAAGGGGACATAGGGTCCCCTTGTCTTAAACCTCTTTCAGGTTTGAATTTACGAATAAGACTTCCATTTAGCAGAATTGAGTAAGAAACAGTACTTATACAATTCATAATTAGTCTAATCCATTTTGGGTTGAACCCCAATTTTGCCATAGTTTTGGCTAAAAAAGACCATTCCAATCTATCATAAGCCTTGGACATGTCCATCTTAATAGCAAACCAAAAAAACACTTCCCATGTTTATTTTTTTTTTATAGAATCTATGAGCTCATGAGCTAGAATAACATTATCATATATTTGCCTCTTGGGGATGAAGGCACTTTGGTTAGGTGAAATAACCTTATCCATTAAAGGTTTCATTCTATTTTCCAGAGTCTTTGATATCACTTTGTAGACAAAATTGCATAGACCAATTGGTATAAATTGATCAGCTTTATCAGCCATATGATTCGTTGGTATTAAAGCTAAATTAGTGTGGTTGAACAGAGACAGAAGGTGTTCAGTCTCAAAAAATTGTTTAACCATTTGAGTGACACTAACCCCCACAATATCCCAGTAAGATTGGAAGAAAAGACCAGTGAAGCCATCTGGCCCTGGTGTTTTTTTCCCCCATTTGGAAGGCTGCCACTCTTATTTCCTCATCAGTTAAACAGGTCTCCAGGATATCATTGTCTATTCTAGACAATTTTGGTTTGATAGTATCTAAAACCACATCCTGATCATCAGGATTCGAAGTGCTATATAATTGGTTGAAGTATGAGATGAACTCGTCTCCAATGGCTTCTCTTGTAGTGAGCCAGTTTCCATTTCTAGACTTTAACCAGGAAATATTATTTCTTTTCCTTCGAAATAAAATGCATTTGTGGAAGTAAAGCATATTTTTATCACCTTCATTTAACTATAAATCGCTAGACTTATCTTTCCATAAGATTTATTCCAAAGAATACAAGTATGTCAGCTTATCAGTTAGATTTGCAATTTTCCTTGTATCTCCTGGATTGTTTGTTTGGACCATATGTATTTCGGCTTTAGTATCCTGCAGAGATACATTTAAATTTCCAAAAGAAACTTTATTCCATAATCTCAATTTGATTTTTGCATGATTCAGTTTTTGTTTGAGTTGATAATCTTTTGAACCTGTTACATGTAATGCCCAAGCTTTTTCTATAACTGTTTTACATGAACTATCCTTAGTCCACATTGACATAAAATGATATGGTTTTTGCATCCTTTCATCCTCAGGGCTTAAGGAGACTAAAATAGGAGCATGATCTGAGCTAATCCTAGGAAGTGTTGTGTGTGAGTATGTGGGAAATCATCTTCCCAAACCCCATTCACTAAGGCTCTATCAATACGTTCCATAACTAAATTTTCTCCTACTTTTTTATTAGTCCATGTAAAGTCTGGACCAGAGAAGGGCAGATCTCTCAAATCTCACCCTTTCATAAGATTTTTCAATTTTTTTGTATCTTGTTCAGAGACTGGTATCTTCCCCCACTTGTCTTGGGCTAAAAGAATGCAATTTAAATCCCCTACTACAATAGTAGGAATATATGGATCATATTGTTGGGACATAAAACTCTCCCAAAAATGGTTTCTTAAATTTCTGTTTGGTTCACCGTAAACAAAGAACATGTTACATACCTTATCAGCTTTGATAGATTTGGTTGAGCATGTAAACCCCTGTTGACTGGAATGCTTAATATCAATGTCAAATCCATCCTTCCAAGCAAGAGCCACGCCTCCCTTCTTTCCTATTGAGGGTACCACAGAAGAATTGTGATAGCCTAGAGATCTCAATTTAGAAGTTGTAGTACTGATATTACTCATAGTTTCGCATAAAAAAATTATGTCAGGAGCTTTCAATTTAACCAGATCACGCAATTCACGCATTGCTTCAGGTTTTCCAAAACCACGGCAGTTCCAGTTCAGAATGCTCATGATTGAAGAAAGAAAAAAAAATAGTTCAAATTTATTATAGTTAGCAACCATTAAGAACAGTCTTCGGATTTTGCCCTGGTCAAAATAGCAAACAGGTACCGAGCAAACAGATAGAAGGCTTAAAATCCAGTCATAAGATAAATGCTTCAAATGGGTTTAAACACAACTCAAGCACACAAGAAAAGTAAATATGGGATAAAAAGTAAGAGAAGTAAACAGGTTGAAAAGTTGCAGGTATAAGAATCTGAAGAAATGTGTTATCTTCACAGAATAGCAAAGAAGGGTTTTAGTGTCTTCAAAGGTTTCTAAGTAATCTTCCGAGTTTTGCAGTGTCGTCGGTGGTTGTGGCTTTAGTGGCTTCAGTATCATCAGTGGCTTCAGTATCCTTGTAACCTTAGAATCTTCGGAGTCTTAGAACGTGGTGTCTTAGAACCAGCAGAGAAAGATAAAGGAAGGTACTTATCACCCTAGGAAATCAGGGGATATTACTCCAAAACTTATATAAATAGATACAGATAGGAGATAACTAACAGTGGGTTATGGATAAATCCCGGTTTAATGTTAGAATCGGTTAACATTAACATTAATGTATATGTGATCCGATTGAAAATAAAAACAGTTTATATTCATGCCCACAAAGATCGATTGTCCTTGATATGTTTTCTGGTTCGAGAAATTTGAACCAGAATCGGATTACATTAGCACTTATAAAAATCGATTGTTGATGTATAATGTTATAATCGGATTTTATATGTGTGTCGAGTAAACCGATTGTTGTTCTCGATTTTTCTGTATTTTTTTTTGTTAGAATCGGATTACATAAGCATTCTTATAAACCGATTCCTGTTGTGCAATGTCAGGAATCAGTTTTTACATATGTATCGTGTAAACCGATTCTGGTTAACCCATCTTTTTTTCAGTTAATACTCGATCATAAAATGAGTATAAGTATGAAATCATACTCGATTTCATTTCGATTACCCAATTTGAAAACGAGTATAAATTTATACTTGAATCGAAAGCGAGTATAACTTCATACGCGAATTGAAAGCTAGTATAACATCTTAAACGATCTGAGATTGAGTATGAAGTCATACTCATTCTTAACTCGGGTATAAAATGAATTTTGATTTTATTTGATGTTTAGCAATACATAATTCACAGATAAAAAAGAAAAAATTTACCCACAATCGGTTATGTTCATGCCCATATAAACCGATTCTGGATAATCGGTTGATACCAATGAAAACATATACCTATTCTGAGTTGGTGTTCTTCAAAAAATTTCAAATTTTCAAATTTTTTCATGTTCAAATGATTCATTAACACACGTTAATTTCACATCTAACACTATATTTTACCACTAATCACCGAATTAACACTAATTAATGAGGGAGTAAATTTATCATTGAAAAAATATTTGGTTAAGGGGCTTTTCGTTTTACTTCAAAATGTTTCTATTTTGTCACGTATTGATAGGCCCCAATTTAGCCACGTTATTGTATCTTTAGATATTGACGAGTAAATAGTGAGACAGTGGAGAAAACTATAATGAAAGACTAGTGATTCGACATTTCTCTTTACCACTAATATTTGGTGAATCAGGCTCATGACCAATAGGTATGACATTGACATCTTTATCTAAATTTTTAAATAAAATGCGCTAAAACGAAAAGCCCCCATACATGGATTAGGGTAATAAAGCAGTCACCTAGGGTCTTTTGCTGCTTATCACAGTCTTACCCCTTATTCGTTCATTTTAACTTGATGAAGCCGATGGATCAAGTTTTTTCACCAATTTGTAATGTGTGTATTCTTGTATTGATATAACTAACATGACATTTACTATTGATGAGCTGCACTTCTAACATGACAAATTCTTTTTAAATTTGTAAGAAATGTGCGTACTCTTTTTTGACGCAAAGGGCAATGTATTAAAGGAAAAATACAGTTCATCCACCAAGTAGGTGGTTGACTGTAAAGAGAAAACTTGCGCTCAATCGTGATAGAGCAACAAGGTTACAAGACAAACTAATGCCAAGGACATCAGCAGGCAAAGAAAACTACCAAACAAAACCTAAAATAGATTACAACCTTTCCCAGCACAATTAATATTGGACCTAATACCCCATCCCAATTATGTATAACATCATTCACTGTGTAACCTTCAAATATATTGGTTCCCACACACCAGTTGAATATGTTAACTTTTACATTGTCCAAGATGACATGTAACTTGTTGTAACTTCCATTGTAATGCCTGTTATTTCTCTCTATTCAAACTGTCCACCAAATTGCAAATGGTATGATATCACATATTTTCCATTTCAAAGACAAATTAGAACCCTTCTTTCTTTTCCATTCCCATAATATCTGTCTAACTGATCCTTGTAGTACCCACTGCAGCTTGTATCTATTCATAAAGTAATTCCAAATTGCAGTAGTTAACTCACAGTGTGGAAAAATATGTTGTTTTGATTCTGCACTCTTCTGACATTAACAAACCAGTGGGTAAGAGTTTGTGGACTGGGATTGTAAAGAGCAAAAGTCATGTGGAAGCTAGTTTTGTTCTTCAGATAAATAGAGGTGATAGATGTCTGCTATGGCAGGACAAGTGGGTGAATGGTTATTCTTTGAGGTCTCTTTTTCCTGCTTTGTACAAGATTAGCAGATTAAAAGATGCTACTATTCAAGAGTGTCATGGAGCAGATGGGAACTGGAATTTGGGATTTAGTAGAGCTTTGAAGGAATCTGAAGTTGATGAAGTGCCTCAGTTAATTCCTTTGCTGTCTACCATTACTTCCAATAATCAGGATCAAAGAATATGTAAATATGGCAGTAATTTTACAGTAGCAGGGTGTTACAAGTCCTTGGAAGATGATGGTCTTATTTCCTTTACTCATAGATGTTTATGGAATCCTAAGATACCACAAAAAGTCATATTCTTTGTTTGGACTTTGTGTTACAATGCAGCTCCAACAATGGATACATAATGTGTGTGCTCTTAGATATTATATTATCGAGAAAGTAGCGAGGCAGTGGAGAAAACTAAGATGTAAGGCTCGGATATAAGCTTTTTGGCATTAGAATTTGGGGGACTAAATTTTAACATGTACCCAAGAGTGAAGAAATTTATCTTGTCTGTGTTGTTGTAACTTATAACCTCATTAGATTGTTAGTTGATCTATTTTTGTTTACATTTTTATACGAAAGTTAGGCAGAGATTAAGAGATTACATGTTACTCACTGTAATGTTTTGAACAACCTCCAATAAGGAGTTAGAGCTATACGGTGCTGGAGCATGAAAGTTTTGATCTATCTTTATTGAATAAGAATTTCAATGAAAAAGCAAATACACCTATATTTTTTAAAGAATACGTGGAAATAACAATTTGACACATCATCCTTTTTTGTTTAAACAAATTCAAAAGATATTATGAATAATTGATTGCGAAAGAAAAGTATTGTAGAGTCCGGGATCATAAGGCTTAATCTTTCAATAATAACTCAAAAAAATATATTAAATAAATCCATAAAATAGCAGCCGAAAATTGTCACTATCCATTGCTTTTCACTTCTCGGTAGATTTTTTATAGACAAGAAGTCGGGGTTGCTGCTTTTATGGCCTTTATAATGAACGATTTTTTTGGGATCAACCCATCTTTGAGGGGACCCTTCCCATATTTTGAAGTAGGTCATTATAAAGTAAAATAAAATGTTCCTTATCCAAATATTTTACTTAATGACCTAAATATATTTTATTCATTAGCGGTTATTCAGTTGGTTTAGTTAACAAATTATTAAAATTAGGTTATATATACTAAGTTAGGATTAGTGTTAGCAGATTAAGATGAATAATTATTTGAAAAAGAAGAAGGAGAAGAAGAAGAGGAAAATTAGATTTTCAGATTTAAAATCAAAACCAAAAAAATAAGGAGCATAATGTTAGGGATACTCAGGTATACTTGACAATAAGTTACAATAAGTTTTTATTGCTTGGATTTCCTAAAATGTGGTCGGAATGAATAAGGTATAACGATGTTTTTGGACTAAGTTCGGTGAGGAAAATGAAGAACAAGTAGACAAACTTAGGTTGAGTGGAGTATTTGGACTAAGAGCCGGACTTGTGTTTCATCCAAAAAATCGTTATTTTCAAACCTTTTCAAGCCCTGGGATTCTAACTGAACTAAGTTAACTGAAACATCATAAGAAGTTCGTTTAGAAGACTAATTATGTCTCCTAGCGGAACTAAAACTAAGTCTTCTTCAACCTAAGAGTTCGGTGATCGAAATTTTGATAGTGGTAAAAGGTTGTCGTTCACTCGGACTTGATGAGATTGTTTTTAAGAATTAATAAACTAAAATAAACGAAAAATATATATACAAAATATTGTCATAAGATGAAGATATGACCGGGACTTAGAATTCCACCAGACTTCAATTTCATGCAGTTTAAATACCAATTCTAAACAATAATAGCTCATGATATAAAGTTTCATTGACTCTAATTCGTTGCCTAAAATAGATTTCGAAAGTAATGGATGTAAATATAAAGCATGGGATATCAAAACATTTAATCAAGCATAACCCATCAATTGAAATGACAACCATTCAATGATAATCATGATTCAATTAAATACTGTACAATTAGTCATAAAAAGAATTACTATAATTACCACATTAGTGAAATTTGGCTTCCTTCTTTATCCGGTGATGGGATCTAGCTCCACATGTTGGAAACACGCTCAAAATATTTTTTTATTGCTCAATGGTTGTTTACAAAGATGAAAAGGGAGGAAAAATTATTAAACCGGGTTGTAACACTTATTTTTGTTACAAACAAAACTGTTACGGAGAACGATAGAAGCAATGTGTCCCTGTCACTGTATCTATACGACTGCCACGTCTTTGTCGCTGTCACTGTAGCTTCAACGACTGTTTTTAGCAGCAGTTGTTCTTCATGTTCTTCCTCCTTACGCAGCAGCAGAAAGATATTCTCTGCAGTTCTGATTTTCACTATGTACTGCTCCCCAAACTCTTTATCCCCCTTGTATGCGTCCCCAGAAGCCTATATATACTCGACAGGACCCCTCATAACTCCAAAATATCTCCCATAACTCAACAATAAAGAGAATTATTCTCAGGAATAATTTCTTTCCTTTCAAGCCTTTTCACGCGTCTGTTGTACAGAAAAAATCACTTCAGCACGCTCCAAACATGTCGGTACACGCATATAATTGAGTTAACACACTGTAGAAACACACAGACTTTCCAAAAAACACAGAATCCATGAAATATTTCTCCCATGCACGAGCTGCCCTGTTTTCTTGCTCGATGAATTATCCCTCTTTTCTTAAGATTCTGGGAGACTTACCATTCCTGTTAAGCCTCAATAACTCATCTGCAATCAATCTGCTGAAGGAAATCACGAGAAAATCTTCCAAAACTCATGAGATCCCGTGAAGTATTTCTCCCATGCACGAACTGCCATGATTTCATCTGTTGGATTATCTAGCCAAATTCAATGGAAACGAACATTTATTCCACGCCTGTTACACTCAATCAAGCTATCCCGAAGAAACTCATCCATTGAACTTCTCTAAAACAGCTCCAAAATCAAAACCCTAATCATGTTCTTCCGGTGTAATTATTTCCCGCCAAAAACAAATTTCAAATAAAGAAGAAAGGGCTTCCCCTTATCCAACAGCCGGGGTGCGAATATCACTCGGTTCTATGGTGTGCAAATAGTAAACAGGGTGCCCCTTATCCAAAGCAGGGGTTCGTTTAGCAAATGTCCTCCGAGGGTTCCTTTATCAACTTTTCGAGCCGAATTTTCCCAAAAATATTTATTGCCCAAAAATACCTACAAACACACAAAACACCAAAATTAGTACAAAATCGAGTGCTAACAATATATAGTATTGAGATCAAATTAGACACAAAAATGTGTCTATCAAATACCCCCAAACTTATTATTTGCTAGTCCTCGAGCAAATTTATTCTAGAAAATACAAAGACTACACTTAGCACGTGCAGCAAGCCGTTAAACCTATAGGTGGCCCTAATGGCGGAGTGTTGTCTCCGGAGGGTTTACCAGAGGTGTACCCACAAAACCTCACTCCAGACCCCAGCTATCTACGCAGAACCTTGGAAGGCACTAAAGAATCTCCTTGGTTGGCATACTTATTGACTACAGGAGGAAGTACCCTGATGCGAAATTCCAGTTGATGTACACGAGTTTGCACTCAAGCATACTAAAATTCATATAAAGTGACAGAGCTCTACTCAGATAGTTTCTGGACATCATAAACCAGAGTCAACCAATCACATGGATAGATTAAGAAGATGGATGTAGATAAAAACGTGGATGATGTTGACTAAGGTGAACCTATCCTAATGGACTGAGATACTGGTCTGGACTAATATCGACACACTGGCGTATACAAGGGAACCAATGGTTGATAATCCTAACTCTAGGTCAACTTAGCTCGCATATACAAGGGTACCAGTGGTCGACTTTATTGTATTTATTCCGGTTGGTCTGGTCTCAATTTTTTTTTATCTCAGTCACTCTATTTCACTCTAGCAATGGTAAGAAAAAAAAAGAAAAAAGAAGTGATCAGGATTCTTTCGATGTTTCCATCACGAGGATATGGAAAAACTACCATGTTTTCTTTTTTTTTCTAACACCTGAGCTCTGTGATTTTATGAATAGACTGTTCTAGATGTTTCCATCTAATCAGATTGGTTCCTCAACTCCTACAACCAAAATGTTCCTATCAACTTAGATTAGTTAGTGCCGACCTTAATAAGCATAAATTTCTAGGCTCTGGAGTTTATTTATTGCAACTAAAAAGTTTCTCCCACACCCCCAAACTTAAATCTAACATAGTCCTCAATGTTCTAAAGATAAAATTAAAAGCATGAACAAGGAGAAACTGTTACCACTTGAATCAAAAGAGTAAAGGAAAGATATTACCGTGTTGCAAGAGCATGGGTTACCTCCCAAGAAGTGCTAAGTTTAAAGTCTTCAGCCAGACATCAGAAGGAATTAGTCACCTCATAGAATCATAAATTAATAGCCGGAATAACTGCGGATCACCAAAACCAAATAGGGTTATCACAAGTAAAAGGAATCTACAACATCCCAAGAAAATTAGCAAATAAAGCACACCCTTGTCTAGTTTCATGTTTAAGACAACTACAAATAGCTGTGGTTCATGTTCAGGTTCTATAACTGGGTCTAGATAACATATTTTCATGGGTTGCATTTTCTCAAAAGTTAGATCTGAATGTGCAGGTCCTAGAGTCTGGAAAAACTCGAATAAGAACTTAGAAGAACATTACATTAACCTGAATAACTGGGGATCCTCTAAGTCAATCAGATTTGACTCACACAGTTGACCATGGTGGTGGTCATTCTTAGAAAAATGTGTCGACCCTAATCCCCTAAAGTAATTAGGTTTAGTCTCAAAACTTAATAACTGACACATTTGTAACTCATATGTCCCACAATTGGAAGAAAAGTTTTTGGTGGGAAAACAAAGTTAATCTTGGTATCATAGCCTGGGTTAACCACATCAACCAGAGGATGGGTTTCTAACAACTGAGCTTCTTTCTGGATATCATTAGGTTCGGGAAAAGGTGTATGAAGATAATCTTGTAAGATGTTGAGGCACAAATGTCAAGTCCTACACGAGGGAACTTTCTAATAGTTAAAGGTAAAGCACACGGAGAATGATAATTACCCCCAAACTTAGAGTTTTCTGGGTCTCTAGAAAAACTAGTCACAAGTTCCATAATTTCTAGGTCAACAAATTCCTGAAAATGGTCAATTGATTCTTCTAAGTCCGGTTCATCCTCACTCATCTCTATGAGTTTATGGTCTTCTAAGATTATTGTTTCTAATTCGCTAGACTCTAAAACATTATTCTCAGGGTAAAATTTTTCCTCTAAACCATCATCACAATCATATAAAGGATTATCAGCGAAAGTTTCTAGTAAAGGCTCATTAACTAAGGTAATCATAGTTACTTCCTCTGATTCACTAATAGACAGATCAAATAATGGATTATTTAACACACTGCAAGCTAAAGGATCATGAACTACATCATCTAAAACGATGGTATCTATAATAAAATCCTCATCCTTTTGAATAGGTGAATAATTATTAAAATTATTTGTATTTGTACTAGAAACAACACTATCATTATAAAGCTCAATCGGGGTAACAAATTCCTGATCACTATGCCTACATATTTCATGTTCTTCATCAATACTATCCTCATCATAATCATCTTTATAATAACATGAAAAAGATCGAACCTCATCAAAACAAGTAGTGTTACCAATTCTAACCTCGTCATCTTGATTATGTGAATAAAAACTATCCTTATTTTCAAGGGTGGTATTGGGAACACTATCCTGAGAAAGTTTTTCCACAATCCTATTTGTACTCTCAGTAAATTGCTTGAGGGAGTCTTCTAGAGACATCTTAGTTGACTGCTCTACGGACTCTTCTGGGGGAAGAATATTATAAGTCTCTTTCATAAATAAGTGAAACTTCCGTGTTGACTCATTGAAACTCTTGAGAGACTCTTCTAGAGAAATAGAAGGATTGTTTTGCTCGTATGACCTGTGGGTATGTGGATAATAATTGGGATCACCATAGTATGGACCATAAACTTCAAAATCTTGGCGTTCCCAACCACTATTCACATTATTCTCATAAAAAGAGTGATGTCCATATTTTTCAGTTGGATAATCATATTCATTCTGATGGCTATTATAATACCAGTTTGACATCCTAACTGCAAGGGAATTCTAAACAAGCACAAAAAAGAAGGCTGACTCGACCACAACAAGCCTATTTTATCTAGCAAACAAAAAGAATGATGGATCCCTTAGATTGTTTCTAGACCAGCTTCTATTCTTTCGAAAAGGAATTCGTTACAATCTGAGCAAACCTTTCTGGAATCAATCCGAGTTAAAGTAAGTTGAATTGAGACGAGGGAAGCTGCGTGGAGCTTTAATACCCAAGGCCTCACCGGCGTTACAAGGCGGCGTATTCAACTCACAGAAACCATCATGAACTTCGAAGTATACTTAATAGAGCAACCAATATTTTTCGAACGACTTTCCTATTAAGATCGTTACCCTATCGGTCTCGCTCTAGTCCAAATTTTAAGGCTTAGGTTCGCGTAGGTTACGTGTTCCTAAGGCGGGCAAGAAGGAAACGGTGATGAAATCCGAGTCCTTATCTTGATTTGGCCAGGCCTTTCCCTTTACTATAAAATTAAATCCGATTTCAGGTCCTCAACATATATGCATACAAAATCATCCAGTAAACCTGCTGACAGGGGATTCACGGGTGTTTAGAATTCTTACCTCCCGTTCCAGACGGGGGAGGAACCGTTGAAGTCGACTCGGGCCACAGACTCCGATGCCAGTATACGAACCCGAGGGGCCGAGACAGTATCGTAACTGTCGTCCTTCCATGTCCAGTTTATATTTAAATTAACCCTTCCTTAGGGTTTTTAAAAATAGAATAAAGTCTAATGTCCAAAAATAAAGTCCAAAAAAAAAAAAAAAAAAAAAAGGTCCAAAGATAAAAGATTACAAAAATAAAAACCTTAATTACAATTTCTAAAAAAAAATAAAATAAAATTATTTACAAAATGTTCGTCTTCACTCCTTTTGGATTTCTCTTTTCTTTCCTTTTTTGGGCCTTGCTTTTCTTTTCAGCACTCTCCCCTTTTCTTTAGCTTAGCTCCAAATCTGAAAGCAAACAAAAATACCAAAACGCGTAAAAAAGAACAAATAAAATAAAACCTAAAAACAAATCTATAAAAAAATCCGCGTCGGCGGCGCCAAAAATTGATCGAAATTTTGATAGTGGTAAAAGGTTGTCGTTCACTCGGACTTGATGAGATTGTTTTTAATAATTAATAAACTAAAATAAACGAAAAATATATATACAAAATATTGTCACAAGATGAAGATATGACCGGGACTCAGAATTCCACCAGACTTCAATTTCATGCAGTTTAAATACCAATTCTAAACAATAATAGCTCATGATATAAAGTTTCATTGACTCTAATTCATTGCCTAAAATAGATTTCGAAAGTAATGTATGTAAATCTAAAGCATGGGATATCAAAACATTTAAGCAAGCATAACCCATCAATTGAAATGACAACCATTCAATGATAATCATGATTCAATTAAGTACTGTGCAATTAGTCATAAAAAGAATTACTATAATTACCGCATTAGTAAAACTTGGCTTCCTTCATTATCCCGGTGATGGGGTCTAGCTCCACATGTTGGAAACACGCTCAAAATTCATTTTTATTGCTCAATGGGTGTTTACAAAGATGAAAAGGGAGGAAAAATTATTAATCCGGGTTGTAACACTTATTTTTGTTACAAACAAAACTGTTACGGAGAACGATATAAGCAATGTGTCACTGTCACTGCATATATACGACTTCCACGTCTTTGTCGCTGTCACTGTGGCTTCGGCGACTGTTTTTAGCAGCAGTTGTTCTTCATGTTCTTCCTCCTCACGCAGCAGTAGAAAGATATTCTCTACAGTTCTGATTTTCACTATGTACTGCTCCCCAAACTCTCCGTCCCCCTTGTATGTGTCCCCAGAAGCCTATATATACTCGACATGACCCCTCATAACTCATAAATATCTCCCAAAACTCGACAGTAAAGAGAATTATTCTCGGGGAATAATTTCTTTCCTTTCTAGCCTTTTCACGTGTATGTTGTACAGAACATCACTTCAGCATGCTCCAAATATGCCGGTACACGCATATAATTGAGTCAACACACTGTAGAAACACACAGACTTTCCAAAAACCACAGAATCCGTGAAATATTTCTCCCATGCACGAGCTGCCATGTTTTCTTGCTCGGTGAATTATCCCTTTTTTCTTAAGATTCTGGGAGACTTACCATTCCTGTTAATCCTCAATAACTCATCTACAATCAATTTGCTGAAGGAAATCACGAGAAAATCTTTCAAAACTCATGCGATCACGTGAAGTATTTCTCCCATGCACGAACTGCCATGATTTCATTTGTTGGATTATCTAGCCAAATTCAATGGAAACGAACATTCATACCACGCCTGTTACACTCAATCAAGCTATCCCGAAGAAAGTCAGCCATTGAATCTCTCTAAAACAGCTTCAAAATCCAAACCCTAATCATGTTCTTCCGGTGTAATTATTTCCCACCAAAAACAAATTTCAAACGAAGAAGAAAGGGTTTCCCCTTATCCAACAGCCGGGGTGCGAATATCACTCGGTTCTCTGGGGCGCAAATAATAAACAGGGTGCCCCTTAGTAAATGAGGTTCCCCTTATCCAAAGCAGGGGTCCATTTAGCAAATGTCCTCCGAGGGTGCCTTTATCAACTTTTCGAGCCGAATTTCCCAAAAATACATACAAACACACAAAACACCAAAATTAGTACAAAATCGAGTGCCAACAATATAGAGTATTGAGATCAAATTAGATACAAAAATGTGTTTATCATTCGATCAGGAGAAAAATCAACAATATATGCCTCACCGAATTGTTCTTGGTGTTCTCTGGAATGAACCAAACTTTATGATCTAACTAAAAAGTGTTTGGGTTAGGATGAAGAAACATCTACAACTGAGTTCAAGAGATGCATGAAGTATAGAACTAGACAGTTCAACATTAGTACTCTGATGGATATGTTCAAGGGAACCAAGGAAAAAGAAGAGAAATGAACTTTAACCGATGAGCAAGTCAACCACGCGGCCACCGCATATCTCCTATGTGTATTGGGATGTGTCATTTTCCCCAATACCAGTGGCAATCGGGTAGACGCCAACCTTTTACAACTTCTGGATCCTCTCGAGAAAGTGCATGAGTACTCTTGGGGAACGGCATGCCATGCGTGGTTAATAGAAGAGTTGAGAAAGGCATCGAGGGTTGGAATTAGCCAAGTGGCCGGGAACGTGAGTCTACTACAAGTATTATTTATTAACTCTACATAGTTGTTTTTTTTTTTTTTTGGTTTTTCAACCATTGAAGATTCAATTTCCTAATACTTGTAAAAATGACAATATAGGCATGGATCTACGACCACTTCCCTATCTTGAAATTGGTCATTGAAAACCCGGTGTGGAAGAAAGGCGATCCTAGAGGAACAAAGTACGTCTTCGATGACAACCATTCTAGGACGAAGGAGCAGCAGCTGATTTGTTTGAGGGAGGTTTTGGACTCACTGACATCCCAAGACGTATGCTTTGATCCGTATAAAGAAGACCGAGCTGGTGGACATATCGCGGGTCGATCCGATTTGGCCCTTTATTTTGGACCGTTGTGGCACCCCATAGGATATGTGATGTATAATGCCTCAAGGGTGATGCGACAACACGGTTTTGTACAAGGTATACCAAAGGAGGAAATCCATGGAAATTTCTTTTTGGTTCTAGAGGAGTGCACGTCTGATAAGGATTCTATCACGGTCATTCACAAGAATAAACCATCCTGTAAATTGCATTGGGATAGAAGGGCGCATTACTTGATCAACCTAGGAAGGCCAGCCAACAAAGGTTTTGAAAATGCTCTCAACTATATGGAATGGTACCTGAGTGTTTCTCACATTCGTGTAATCCGTGATCTTAAACCAAAGCCAGCTTCGTACAAGAGTATCCTCAAAGACAAACCTGTGAGTTATGAAAGATTGGTACATATTTTTTTCTTAGTTTAGTTTAATATTATGGGTCAAAATAGAGTAATAACCGTTTGATGGTATGCTATGTTTTAAAACAGAAGGGCAGGTTCAAGAGTTTGTCCAAATGGTGCACTAATTGCATAAAAGCCGGAGAGCCTTTGCCACTTGATAAGATAAGAAATCACCAAGAGTTGATTGATAACATTGACAATGAATATTATGCATCTTAGTTTGGGGAAAAAACCAAGCAACCTAAAAAGATTGTGAAAAAAAGAACTCGGGCGTCATCGAGCACTCAAGTTGATGAAACCAATGATAATGTTGGTCCAACCGTCGCAAAGTCAAAGGAAAGAAATAGTAAACTCTCGATGTTGTAAACTCTCGATGTTTTTCGTTCACTTTATGGATAACTTTGTTTATGTCGGATTGTGTCGTTTTCAAACAATGTGTCGGATTATGTCGTTTTCAAACAATGTGTCGGATTTTTAGTTGTTACATTAAGTTTATGGATTGTGAATGGTTCCTTGTATGGATTATGAATGATTATGTTGCTATGTTTATGCATTTAACGATGATTCGCAAGCGAATCACATGAAGAGACGTGAAACTGTTGAATTTTGGAACACAATCGGAAACTAAGTTTATATATTAACCTACCGATTCTGGGGATTTTGCATTTTGTTGGTCAGAATCAGAAGCTTTATATATTATTAACCTACCGATTCTGTGGATTTTTCAAAATATTTGTCAGAATCGGAGTTTTTTAATATACTTTGCCTTCCGATTTTTCAGTGTAAAAAAATTTGTTTCCTGGAAGCAAATAGTAATAATCGGTAGGTTTATTTTTTATTACCCTATTGATTATTATATGTAAAAAAACTTTGTTTCCTGGAACCAAACAACACCACAATCGGAATGTAAATGTGCACCTTGACTTCCGAATAATAATAATCGGTAGGTTTAGTTTTTATTACCCTCTCGATTATTCTATGTAAAAAAATTGCTTCATGGAACCAAACAACACCATAATCGGAAAGAAAGTTGACTCATAACATAACCGAATATTACAATCGGTAGGTTGTTTAACAAAATAATCTACCGATTTCGTATAGTCGGTAGGTATTGTATTTAACATATCTACCGATTATGGTAGCTTTCAAAATTTGAATTTGGGGCAACTTATAATCGGTAGGTTTTGTAATATATTTAACTCCCGATTAACGCTGCATCCAAAACACGAACCAAGTGGTTATGGCTGGATGTGTACACTCAAAACCTATGTAATGTGGCAAGGGTTCGATCTGTGGCTCCTTATAATCGGTAGGTTGTTAAGTTGTATTCCCTTCCGATTATAGCAGGTTCAAAATTCAATACATGAAGGATTTTATAAAAAACTCATTTTGGGGAAACTTATAATCGGTAGGTTTTGTAATATATTTAACTCCCTATTAACGTTGCATCCAAAACACGAACCAAGTGGTTATGGCTGGCTGTGTACACTCAAAACCTATGGAATATGGTAAGGGTTCGATCTGTGGCTCCTTATAATCGATAGGTTGTTAAGTTGTATTCCCTTCCGATTATAACAGGTTTCAAAATTCAATACATGAAGGACTTTAGAAAAAGCTCATTTTGGGGCAACTTATAATCGGTAGGTTTTGTAATATATTTAACTCCCGATTAACGCTGCATCCAAAATACGAACCAAGTGGTTATGGCTGGTTGTGTACACTCAAAACCTATGGAATATGGCAAGGGTCCGATCTGGGACTCCTTATAATCGGTAGGTTGTTAAGTTGTATTCCCTTCCGATTATAGCAGGTTTCAAAATTCAATACATGAAGGATTTTAGAAAAAAACTCATTTTGAGGCAACTTATAATCAGTAGGTTTTGTAATATATTTAACTCCCGATTAATGTTGCATCCAAAAAACGAACCAAGTGGTTATGGCTGGCTGTGTACACTCAAAACCTATGGAATATGGCAAGGGTCCGATCTGGGACTCCTTATAATCGGTAGGTTGTTAATTTGTATTCCCTTCCGATTATACCATGTTTCAAAATTCAATACATGAAGGATTTTAGAAAAAAACTCATTTTGGGGCAACTTATAATCGGTAGTCATATATGTTGGATAACCTACCGATTATAAAAGGGATTATTAGCCGAAATATCTACACTATAATCGGTAGGTACAGTTTCAGTTTAACCTACCGATTCACCTCTAACCTACCGATTATGGTGTAGGCTCACGATTATATAAGGCATATTGGCCATTTCGAAAAATCAGAGATAAGAGGTAGCTTAGAATTACGTTTGGGTGACCTTTTTTGTTTTTTAGTGTCGCTCCTAATTCCTTTTGGATCGCCCTAAAAATACCAGGCATTATATGTGGTTTATTTAAGATTATTTTTCTTTTCTCATCTTTTGTTATATTTAGTTTCATTTTGGTACAAGAGGAAAACTAAAATAAATGAAACATTACCATCTTAAATTTGAGCGAACTCAAAACAATTTAATAATAAAAGCCATCTCCGGATTCGGAAACCAAAATTAGCAGAAGTCTGTTCCATAAGTCATAAACAAAATAGATTCACTAAAATCTAATTATTTTGTTGCTAAAAGTCGTTTTCAAATATTTATCCAACTTCTGACATTATGTTTTTAGAAATCAAACAGTTACTTTTTAAATGCATCCAAACACTTTCTTAGTACTTTTTAAATGTATCCAAACACTTCTTAGTCGTTCCATTCCTAATTCATAGTAAAGTGAGATGCAGCAGTATAAAGTTGGGTCAGGCAGGACTGACATGGGAAAAAACAACACAAAATTGGTTAAAAAGACCAAAATCAACAATTCCTGGGTGAAATGGACAGTTAGATTTTGATATTGTTTAAATGGACAAAAATGTAAAAATAGGCAGGATGTAACCAGTTTCATCATGTCCATTTTCAAATATTTTTTCTTATTTTTAATTTACACAGGATGTATCCAGTTTCATCTTTGCTATTTTTTAAATTTAAGCTACGATGAAACCAGTTTCATCCTTACTATTTCTTTTTTGCCATTTCACCCAAACTATTATTTACTCGTCCATTTGAACCGTGATTTAAAAATATTTGGACAAATGACCCATTTTCCGAAAAAACAAGTATTGTAGACGATGTTTCTCTTTCATTAAAAAAAAAAAAAGATAAAGATAATTTCTCCATGGATAGAAAAACGTAAGTCTCCTTAGTTGTTGGTCAATGGTCATGCAATTGTACATTCGTTTATTTGAACTTGATGTGAAGTTATTAGGATCCATTTTCTCCCAAATATTTGCATGTGTTCTTGTGTTAATACACATAAGAGATGAAATTTATTACAATGAGTTGTGCACTGTCGGGTCAGAAGAAAAAGAAAAAATTGTTCTAGTTGAATCAGTAAGAATTGTATCTTCAGATACCATTGATGGTTAAAAGTAGCGAGATGATGGAGAAAACTGAAATGAAAGGCTCGCTACAGGGATTCCTCTCCACACGCTTACACCAGGTTTCCACATGCATGACACTGGTAATGTATTTGTTGTTGCAGACTACATAATTTCCATTCTCGGTTTAACAAGTTTAAGTTTATTTTCATTCGATCCGTGGTTTTAAAGTTTAGTTCCATGATTAATGCGATTGAATTTATCTTATTGAATTTGAATTTCTAAACATTTACTTTTTTTTTTTTTTTTTTTTTTTCTCTTTTGTTATATTTACACTGGTTTCATTTGATTGGTACACAAGAAAAACTTACTATTCACTATCATCCTATATTCAGTAATCAATTACAAGACGCCAAGATGATTATCTAGCAAAGCAGCAGTACAACTAATCATCTAAATATTGGCCCGAAAATGTTGGACATTCCACTCTAATAATGCAGAATAAGCAGTGATACACTGGAGAAAACGTAAATTTGAAGCTTGGGATATGTTTCATATGATTGGTTATTTTCTGTGTGGCTACCATTTGATCCGTCTTAATTGAGTTTTCGTCTGGCATTAGATTCATCTTTCTGATGGACTGTGATCTAATAATACTTTTTGTGAATGTTTTGGCCAGTGTGTTTGAGCTAAAAACCTTAGGGGGTTTGTTGTTGCTTGTATTTTTTAGGCTGGCTTCTCTTAAATATAGCCCACACTTTTATTAACCATATCCCATTTTAACCGTAACTCACAATATATTTCAATTTATTAACCACGGCCCATATCATAGCCCATACCGAGTTAGCAGAAATCGGTAGCTAGTCAGAGGCGAGTTGAGTTGAGTTGTCAATTAACCGATCCAACTGAGTTGATTCAGTTATTAAAGCTAAACTAGATAAGGGACGAATGAGTAAAGTTGTGATACTTACTAACCTCTGTTACTTACTAACGTGTACAGTTTCGGAGAATTCATAGAGGATACTAGGAATTGATCCAATGTCAAATGTGTATAGGGGTTTGGAGAAATCCCCTGGTTTCGCTAGATTGACTTTACCTAAACATAGAAATCATCAATATGGCTGCAAAACTAGATAAGAGACGAATGAGTAAAGCTTTAATTTTTTTGTAAACATGGATGTTTCACTTCTTGTTGATCATTTTACACTAAGGATGACATATGTGGCGTCATGGATCTTTCGGATGTTGTACAGTTTCTTGATTTTCATCTAACCACGACACTTACTAGTGAAACTTTTAGCAATTCTTATCACATAATCCCTAACAATCTGCAAATTATTATATTCAAGACCTTGTTTTATCAGTATGTCAAACTACAAGGTGTAACCCAAATCTGACCCTGTAACTCAACTTCAAAACTAATTTGACCATCTACTGGTACGTGGTGTCACCCAAACCTAAACCTGCAACCCTCTTCAAAACCAAATTCAAGGAAACAACTAACTGATAAATACAAATCAAACGTCCCACTATAATTTTCATTCAAAGTAGATGTTTTAAAAACATTTACTCCATTTTTCCATTCGATGAGTTCTCGACCACTATTGGTTCCTTGAGTTCTCAAAGTCAGGGGAAAACAAAACTCATGGTGGGTCTGGTATACGAGAATTCAATTAATTCTCGACCACCAGGGAGACCGTGAGTTCTCAAAGTCAGGGGAAATGAAAAACCACGGTGGGTCTAGTATACGAGGTTCGATGAGTTCTCGGCCACCAAGGAGACTGTGAGTTCTCAAAGTCCGGGGAAAAGAAAAATCACAATGGGTATGGTATATGAGAATTCGATGAGTTCTCGACCACCAGAAGGTCCGTGAGTTCTCAAAGTCAGGGGAAAAGAAAAATCACGTTGTGGAAAAAAAAGATTAAAACGAAATTGAAAATAAAAACACGTAATACAAAAAGATCAAACTTAAATAACCTTATGATATCCAAAACAAAAATGAAATTTTTAAAGTAACGCAACAAAAAAGTTCAATACTCGAATCATAATAGAACTTGAATCAGAAATTTAAGCATTTAACTAAGGTCTATGGTTTGAGTAGAGCCATCTTGGACTTGTGATGGGACAAACTGTTTCTACCCTTGATGCATTTTTACATAATGAGGATTCCACAAAAGTGCCGCTTCTTTGCATGCGTATTCCCATCCGGGATACACCGGTGGAATGGGAGCTCCTGGTTTGAGGATTGCCTTCACAAAATATCGATTATCTATATTGAAGATTGATACATTTTTGACATCTCTAGGGGGGCCGATAGTCAAGGGTAAGAAGCAGTTGTTCCCTTTGTCCGAAATAACTGTAAAGATACCGTTGAATGCCGAAGCAAAAATATATCCCATCTCAGGCAAGGTCATCCATTAAAACTGTGTTGCAATACTGTAAGTGTATTTAAGTGCTTTAGTTACTTTACTATAACTTTCTTCTCCACCCATTTGTGGGACATGCAGGTCGCAGTTCTTCTCTAGTTCATTCAGCATGCGTCTCTTGACAGTTCTCCAACCAACCACCGGAAATTAATCCATACACTTCGGCACAAGCATGAAATCCACAATGAATACATTTTCCAATCTATGGTTACATTGATAAAACCAGTGTCAAGAGGTTGGATTGGAGTTGGCTCTGACCCTATTAGTTGTTGTTCATGATTTGGTACATCATTTTCATTCTGTAATAGCATATGAATGATTTTAATTATGTATATCAAGGTATAATCATAATAAAATAGTACAAATAATAATTATAAGTACAACATGTAGTTAAATAATAAGATAAAAGATTTGTTGTATTACCTCATTATAAGAAATCAAAGTATTAGTAGAATTGTTAGTACCAATATGATTTTCCAGTAAATTTACAATTGATTTTTCTAGGGTTTCAGATGGTGTAGACAACGACCTTGATGAATTTTCTTCCATTTTAATAACAAATATTAAATAATGATTATATAAACCTTATATCTAGTAACAACTAGGGTTCTAAGGTTAATATATTTTTTTTTCTCATGCATATAAACTCTCGTTGAAAAAAGAAAAACCAAAACAAAACAAAAAACCCTAAAATGTTTTTTATAAAGGTTTTTTATTGATTCACCGAGTCACTGATTTGTCAACTCACTCTCTCACTTATTCGCTGATTTGTTAGCCTAGTTTATGGGCTATGAATAATAATAAAAAACGTCAAACTTCGAATTTTAGTTAAAACAAATTGGTCAAAGTCAAATGGGCTATGGTTAATAAAAGTATGGGCTATATTTAAGAGAAGCCTTTTTTTCAATAGGACAAGCAGAATGCTAAAGAGGATCGTACCCAAGATATTTTAATGAATAAACAACCATATTAATTCATTTTTACTATAGAAGAGTCACATTTCTCAGTAAATTTTTTTTATCGGCAAAGAAAAGAATTATTGATCAGAAAAAGAGGGTATAAAATACTTATACCACCCTAAACCAATTACAAACAAAGTAAAAGGAAGAGAGAAAA
The DNA here is from genome assembly GCF_003573695.1 of Papaver somniferum. Taxonomy (NCBI): domain Eukaryota; kingdom Viridiplantae; phylum Streptophyta; class Magnoliopsida; order Ranunculales; family Papaveraceae; genus Papaver; species Papaver somniferum. The sequence goes on from NC_039361.1 coordinate 871,354, forward strand.
AGGAAAAGCAAAAACCCACAAACAGGCTTATGCTTAAAAAAGAGCAAAAGACAACAGCCAAAGAGAACATCAAACTGACACCTTAAAGTCTGAAGTTATCTCTCAAAAAAAGTTGTAAGCCATTGACCAGGAATGCATCACCTCTGTGGAAGAATGATTCTCAAAAACTTTGATAGCTAGAGACCAAGAATACAAGCAGTACACTGCCTTGTTTGTGACTGCAATTTCAGTATAATTCTTATCAGTAAACACTCTTGCATTCCTTTCCTTCCAAATGGACCAAAGGATTGTTGCAGGAATTAATTTCCAAACTGAAGCTATAGTTGAAGAAGAGTGATTCAAGTGCCAAGATTGTAGCACAATATATTGGTATGTTATTAGGCATTGAGAAGAACCAATTAAGATTCTCTAGAAAATTGCTCCAAACCTTCTTAGCAAAGTTACAATGCAGCAACAAATGAGAAGTACTTTCATCTTCATCACAGAAAAGGCATTCAGCTGGGACATCCAGACCTTTCCTTATCAAGGAATCTCTTGTTGGCAATCTTCCATGAGCAAGCAACCAAATGAAAAACCCTATTTTAGGAGGATATTTCTGCTTCCAGATGAAAGAAAAGATTGCATCTTCTTCCTGAATTGAGTCAATCACTGTAAGAAAATCATAAAGAGACTTAACAGAATACACTTTCTTAGGACATAAAAACCATTGCAACTCATCTTCAAGACCAGGAATGAAAGAAAAATTGTTGAGGTTAGAAATAAGGATGGAGTGTTCAACAACAACAGCACCAAAAAGTCTTCTAGGAGCATTTAAATTCCAAGTAACACCAGACTCATAGGCACACCAACTTCAGCTATTTTTCAATTTTTTTGATCTTGAAACCAGGAAAAGATTTAGATAAGAATCTTTAATCGGAATAACATACAATCAACAATCTTCCCAAAATCTTGCAGTTGAACCAGAATTAACCTTAAATCTGACATGTTTGTGGAAAAAAAATTGCAATTCATAATTGCTTTCCACACTGACCTTCCATAAGCACAATTGGGAGTTTTATCTTGCAAACTTACCTCTCCTACCCCATATTTCTCAGCAACAATCTTTCTCCAAAGAGCATCCTCCTCAATGGCAAATCTCCAAGACCATTTGCATAAAAGAGCTTGATTAATCTTCTTTAAATTTTTAATCCCCAAACCTCCATATTTCTTCTTCCTAGTAAGAGCAGTCCACTTAACATGATGCATTTTCTTCCTTCCATCCTTTTCATGCCATAAAAAATCCTTCATAATCTTCTCAAGTTTTTTACAAACTGAACTAGGAATTTCAAACAAGCTCATGAAATAAACAGGTAAGCTAGCTAAGACACTGTTTATCAGAGTGATCATACCAGGTCTTGTGAGAAGCACTTTTTTCCAACCAGCAAGCCTTGCAATGAACTTTTCAATCACCTTATCCCATTTAGCAACACCTCTATATTTATCACCAAGAGGAACGCCTAAGTAAGTTGTAGGTAGACTCCCAGAATAACAACCCAAGAAATCACAAAATTGAGCTAAATCACCATCAAAGACAACTCCAAAGATCTAATTTTTACTAAAGTTTATTTTAAGACCTGTTAAGAGCTCAAAGGAGATAAGAATCAACCTGAGATTTTTGACTTGTTCAACATCAGCATCTAAAAAAAAAATTAAGGTATCATCTGCAAACGGCAAATGGCTAATAAGCATTCATGCAACAGTGACTTGAAACCCAGAAATTAAACCTTGAGATTGAGCCTTCTTAATCGTAAAAGTAAGAGTCTCACCAACTAATAAGAAGAGAAAAGGGGATAGTGGGTCTCCCTATCTGATACCTTTACCACTTGTGAAAAATCCAGATGCACTTCCATTGATTAAATTAAACTGAGAATTTCACAAATTATATACAACATCTGATCCAGCTTCTCCATTTGTCTCTATATCCCATAAGCTTTATAATCTCATCAATAAAGTCCCAATTAACATGATCAAAAGCTTTTTCAAAATCCACTTTGCACAATAAACCTGGTTTGCCACTTAAGTCTTGAATCAATAAGTTCATTGGCTATTAAAACTTCATCTAAAATCTGCCTTTTCTTTATGAAAGCAGTTTGGTGTTGAGAAATGACATCAGCGAGAGTAGTTTTGAATCTTTCTACCATCACCTTTGAAATGATTTTATACACACCATGAATCAAACTAATTGGCCTCAGATCTTTAATTTCTTCAATTGTGTCTTTCTTTGGAATTAAAGCAATGAAAGTATTTTTCATTCTCAAATCTAAGAAACTTCTAGTGTGTAAATCCTTCACTACCTTCATAAAATCATCCTTGATAATGTCCTAGCACAACAAATAAAAGCTCACTGGAAACCCATCAGGGCCAGGAGCTTTATTTTGACCCAAAAGCTTTATATCATCTAAACATCCTTACTCCTCAAAATCCCTTTCCAACCAAGAACAAACATCTTCAGAAATAGTGTTGAATTGCATACCCATCATGGAGATATTTCTGTGAGAGTTTTCTGTGAAATATCTTGAAAATAATCCACAATACCTTTTCTAACTTCTTCTTCATTAGCGGTAACAACTCCATTAACCTTAATGGAACCAATATAACTTCTTCTTCTATGATCACTTGCCAATCTGTGGAAGTATTTTGTATTATTCTCATTATTTTTGATGTCATTTACTCTAGCTCTACTCCTCCATTTCTCAGCTCTGATCAAAGTTAATATGCATCATTCTTGTCTAGCAGCAACTCTCTCATCCCATTGAGCAGTAGACAAGCCATCAGGTAAGTTTTCTTCTATATCCAAATTATTGAAAGTTTCTTTTAGTTCCTCCAATCTCCTCTCCAAGTCTCCGTATTCTCTTTTGCTCCATTCTCTTAGCTTTGATTTTAAAAGTTGAAGCTTTTTGCAGAAGATGAAACCAGCATTACCTGAAACATAAAAAGATTCCCACCAATTTTTTTATTAGAGAAACAAAATTAGGATGAGAGAACCAGTAATACTCACAGCTAAAAGGAGGAGGACCACGTTTCAAACCATCACAGACGAGAGTTATAGGGCTATGATTAGAGACTGGTCTAGGAAGAGCTTGCTGAATCACATTAGGATATTCTAATTCCCAAGGAATAGAGACTAAAATTCTATCAATGCGACTTATCACACTCTGCAAATGATTGCTGGTCCAAGTATAAATAGCACCAATGAGAGGAAGATCAATTAATTCATGTTTACAAATGAAATTATTGAGCTTCTTCATACCAATTGTTGAATTGCTACCACTGGACCTTTCATGACCAAATCTTATTTCATTAAAATAACCTCCAATGACCCACGGATAATTCCAAAAACTCCTTACTTCTTCAATCTCTCTCCAAAACAATTTTACTTCATCAGTATAGGAAGCACAAGGGGCATAGATACCAGTAAACATCCATTAAAAAGAAGAACTTAAAGTTTTACAGAGAATTGTAATTGAGTATGGACCCATGAGAAAATCAGTAACTTCAATTTGAGAAGAATCCCAAAAACAAAGAATATCACCAGTGCTTCCTTGAGAAGGTGAATCTATCCATTTCACATTCTTACTCCCCCAACATTGCCAAGCCAGTAAATCAGTTACAAGTAGAAGTTTAGTCTCCTGTAGAAGCAAAATTGTAGGTTTCCAATCTCTAACCTTTTTCTTCACAATATCCCTTCTATTCAAGTCATTTAAACCCCTAACATTCCATCATACAATCTTCTATTCATTTAAAACCAAAAACCAACAAGAAAACAAACCAATTAAGATGAGATTGGTTTGACAATTTGTTTATCATAGTTTCTAAGATGGGCACGAATTATATCCATCATGGAATCATTGATTTCTCTTTAGAACCTTCATAGTTAAGACCAATTCTTGGACAAGTTTATCATTTGAGTTAAAATATTCTCAACTTGAATTCTAAGGTCAGAGCATACCTTGAACTCCATTTTTCAGTTGTTTAATGTAGAATAAGAAATTTCTCAACGTTTTTGATCGGCTCAACAACTGAAATAGGAATTGCATCTTCAAGGCATTCCGCATCTAGTATTTGAAGATAAGGAATAGAAATTGTATTCACCGAATAGTCATTAACTTCATCCTCATTATGAAAAGTTAGGGACATGACCGTTGAGGAACTTTTATTTGAAAAATTATTTGAATCCGAAACAACAATTGTGATTTTTGAAATATCTGAACCCGAACCTGAACCCGAAACATCAATTTGGTTTGTTGAATTATCCAACCCAGATGAGCCCACATCCTCTGAGTTGGTGGGAGAATTTGAATTTGAATTAGTTACTAAAGATAACTCTTTCACATCTACATGGGAAAATATTTTGGATAAATCTCTTCTCCTTGAGTCAAGCGGACGGAGTACTGGTTGCAGAATTCTTGGCCATTCAACATTAACAACAATGTTTACCGACTTATTTGTTGGCTGATTAACCGAAATGATAGCCGAGTCAAAGTTGACTTTAGGAACACAAACTTTATGAAAGAGAAGTTCTGGTTCACCATTCATGAGCTTCATAGGCTTGAAATTGATAGGAAAAGACTTTCCATTAAAATGAAATAAGAAACTCGAAGGTGACTGTAAAAAATCTTTAACCTTTATACGAATACCAGAGACATCTTCCCAACATAATGTACAAGAATGGACCTCCAATAATCCTCCAAATTTGCTTCCTAATGATCTAAACAATTTATCCCCCCAAATATTGAACGGAACCCCTTTAACTTCTATCCATGAATTTTCAAAAGAATCTTCAGGTTGAGTTACTGCATTAACGGAATCCCACCACGGAAAATTCTGATTGAAGTACCATTTACGATCCAAAAACCCCTTCGTACCAAGTTATCTTTGAAATCTGCAGCTACAAAGAAAAAAGCTTTGTTGTCTTCAAAATGATAAAGATCAAAGTTGTTATTGAAATCAAATCTATAAGCAATCTCCTGACCCACTTGATCCCAAGAATTAGACATATCTGAGACTTCTACTATGAGAGCATTATCCCAATTACTAGAAGAAAGCTCTGCAGCAACTGGCTCACTGGGAGTCATGGTATCTTGATGAATTATCTGAGAATCTACAGTAGCTCCGGTTGAATCTTCAAGAGACCTTGTTGATTTTGTAGAAACAATATCTGAGAATGCAGTTATAAAATGATACCATTTATATTCATTAGACTCAGCAGGAAAGCACATCGATTGTCTAATCTTATTAGACGAAAAAGAAGCCCTAAAAAATTCACCATATTTGTTCACATTCATTGAGAACAAAATATGTTCATCATTCCTGTGAAAGGTCCAATACCATTGCCCGTAGAAATTATTTTTTGATTCTTTCCTCATAATATTCTTCATCCAGAAAATCGTCTCTCTACTCACCATTATTTGAATAATATCCTTGGTATTTCTGGTTTTTTTATCAAGCAACAAACCATTGTTTTTCCTTGTAATAGTAAAGATTTTGTATTTGCAATCTATCGAGACTTGTTGCACAGATGAAACATTGTTTCTTGATCTTTTTTTTGATACCATCTTCCAATCACCTCCATCTTCATGAACTATCTTAGCAGACTCACCACGTATGTAACTACTACCACGAACCACTTCAATCCATCTTTTTGGTGCTCCATCTCCCTTCTTCAAACCTTGTAAGCTCTTCCCTATGCTCTGATTTGACCCTCTAGCCCTTTCCCCGATCTGATTTGATGATGATCCAATCTCCATTGTCGCCGCACCATTTATCGCTAATTTTCCAAGTTTTTTGGAACCTTATACAAAGAATTATCACTTCTAGAGTCTAGATGGATGATGAGAAAAACACACTACCACAATCAATTATCCTATTAGGAAAATGGGAACTCTTTAGGTAAGGTGAGTTTTTCCTGAACTTCCCTGAAACCCACCGCTCCATATGGCGGTGAACTTTGGTCATGCTCTTTTGTATTATCTGTTAGGATTTATTGTAAAGAAAATCATACTAAAGTTCTTTTCTAGAAATGAAAATACCTCCGTGCTTGCATTTTTGAAAAATTTTAAGGGGATTTTAATAAACTGCCACACTTCCAATTTCATGTTTAAAAAAGTGTCACTGCTTTTTTTAGAATTTATTAAATGCCACACTCTTGACCTTTTCCATCCAGTTTTTTTGAGAAAACAGTTAACTGCCGTTAGTGCATACGTGTCATTAAATCGCCCATATAAAATGACATTCAAGCCCTTGAATCAGTTAACTGGGAACGAGTGATTGAGTAGAGAGTTAACTCGTGACTAGATACCGAGTCGAAACAAACTGAATGCTTTCATGCACCAATACCGACCCATCCAAGCTTTTTATTTACCTCCAGCTGCTGCTCATCTACTTGAAAATTCAGTTGTAACTCACTTCCCTTAGCAACAACCACTAGCACCATCTCATCTTGTATGATTCACCATTGCAACTGCATCTTCTCCAATCGATAATTCAACTCAATCCTATAGCAACAACATTCATATCTGTTTGTCTTTCTCTGCAACCATCACCTTCAGCTCAGCTCAACACATCAGCTCTACACATTAACATAGCCTCAACATCGATTCCTATCAACTCAGACATCCTAAGATTATTAAGGTCAACAATATCATCCATTTAATTCTTCAATTCAAAATTAATACAATAATTACCTAAACTCTATAACTCATCACAGTAACAGAAATTCAATTCAATTGATTGAAAAAAATTACCTCAGACCCAAACTCTAACCTCTTACAATTAACCAATCTTCACTGCTAGCTCGATTCGACTTCAATCAACACCAAATAGCCATCCCAAATCCTTCCCTGAGTTCTTCTCATGAAACCCTATATTTTCACTGCAAATAGAGATTCAATCAATAAATCCTTCTCCATTCCTCGTAACAGTAAAAACCCATTATCAATTGATCGATTTTGTAATGAATTTTTCACAAACCCAAAATTCTCTTCAGTCAAAATAGAACCCTCACCAATTCATAACTCCATAATTCCATCTCCTTCATCATTCATGCAGTTCACTAACTAATTCCCTTTATTCAAATCCAGAAACCTTAACTAAGTCTTTGATTTACTTTTCGCCTGAGTTTGAAAAGAAACCATTAGTGAGAAAATCAAACCCCACTTTCAATTTCAAACTCATAAGAAAAATAATGAAAGGAAAATTTCAATTTCAATTTCAAATCCTGATGGAAAACCATTTGTCAGATATGATTAGAAAACAAAAAACCCATTAATCCGACCAAAATCAAACCCTAATTTCAATTTTAACACAATCTGCAGACCCTAATAGTGAGAAAATGACTTGTTATTTTTGTTGTGGTCGAGATTTGAAAGAAGGAGAACATGAAACAAGAAGATAGAAACAGAATAGTTAGAAAGAATAAGAAGCGGATCTACAGAAGCCATAGAGGAGAGGGCGATGGCTTTTTCTTTGTTCCCTTCGTGATAAGGATAAACTTGTAAGGGTAAGTATGTAAAGTAGACATATTCTTTTGACAAAGTCAACCAAAAATGACCAAACTCGTGGATCCAGATGGAAAAGCTAACGGTTGTGGTAATTAATAAATTTTGAAAAGAAACGGTGGCATTTTCTTAAACCGGAAATCCAAAGTGTGGCAGTTTGTTAAAATTCCCAAATTTTGATGGTTTATTTGCTCACAAAAATTCTACAAGTCTTTCTCAACGTTTGTGCTTACTCATGAAATAGTGAATCCAATAAAATCAAACAACATGCAAGTCTTCTAGATGGTGTTCGGGACTTAAGATTTGTTAAATTGATGATCTATGAGTGTCGAAGACAGTGCTTGAAAGTCGAAATGCACTAAAACGCAATGCGCCATCCATGAGTACATTTCATGGATACCATTAAAAAAACAAAAAATACTCCCACCGTTTCTAAAAGATATGTTGCATTTACTTATTTGTGTATGTTAAAGAAAAATAGGCTAGTTTTCATAATTGTAAAATCAAATGTTACGAGTTTACTGATCTAGTCATGGTCCATGGAAGGACCATTTTTTTTCTCTTCTTTTTATCTCTTAAAATTATAAAATGAATGATATCAATGACAAATTAGGGGAAAGAAAAAGAACAACGACTATCGTGATTAGTTTTCTTAATTTTTAGGCAAAAACCAAACGAACCTGTTCCTTAGAAACGGGATGGAGTAAGAAAAACCAGGAAGAAAAAAAGAAAAACAATTAGAAGAGGGTTGGATACATAGTTCTCATTTTTTTATATGAGCGAGTCGGTCATCTTTCTCTCTTTATCAAAGAAAAAAAAAACTCTAGTCTTTCTTCCCGTTGGCTTCCGTTTACTTGCTCGGATTTAGTCTCCGGACTAGATCTGAGCAATGATTTCTCTCGTTTTTTTCGGTTTGTTTGTGTTTGTGGTTTTGGGAGACTTTTCTATTATCATTTACTCTGAACCTCTGTCTGTTAAGTCCCATTCCTTATTCCCTGCCTATTATTTTTTCAAATCCAAGAATTTTGTGTTGTAGAGGATCCTAAATCAGAAATCACTGATTTCATCTACAAAGGTTCCTGTTTATATGATGATTGAAGTTGCGATGGTGGATTTGATTGAAGAGATCCGACGAATTTGACGGCGGCATTAAGACACTGATAGGAGGGTTTTATGGTTCTTGTGATTTAACCCATTATGTGGGCTTTCTGTGTATTTGGGCTCTTATAACTTTGTTTGGCGCGTTTGTACTCTGTATTTACCCTAGGGCTGAACATGGTGTCGGTTAATCGTTGGAAACCGACCGAACCAGACCAATAAGCAAGAAACCGAACCAAACCATTTAGATTTGGATTGGTTTGGTAAAAAAAGTTCAAAAACCGACGTTACTGGTTTGGTTTTGGTTTGACCTGAAAACCGAACCAAAAACCATTGGGGAACCGATAAATATAGACCGTTGATTAAAATCAGATAGATTTAATCTACCACGTCTATAACACACTTTTAAACCTAATTTCTAAACCTACGCTACACATTTTCTTTCTCTTCTTCTCCTCTTCGTAAACAGTCTTCAGAAGCAAAAACCCTCGCCATTTTCTACACCAGTCCACCACCATCTCCAGCCATAATGAAACCACCACCCTAGTCCAATCTTCTCTTCGTATTTCTTCTTATTCTTCTTATTCTTCTTCTCAATCTTCGTTTTTTTTCTTCTTCTCAATCTTCTCAGTTCTCAGATGTACTAAAATTCTCAAACTTAGAAACATCTTCTCACTTGTCACATAACCAAATCGATTATCTAAGTCGACTGTTTTCATCATTTCAAGGTACTTCAACTCGATGATGATGATAATTTTGCTTATTTAAGCTTATAATTTATAATTTTAAAAACTAGGTTTTACTAAAATTGATTTTGCATAATTGATTTTGCAGGTTCCTTTTGATTTAATCATGGAGGATTCACAATCAACACCCGTTAGTTCTTATTTCTCAACTAGTTTGGGTTTGATTCTGGTTTTGATAATTAGTTTGTGAAATTTGGATTATCAATTTTGTTATATCACAACTAATCATAATAATAGAGCAGCAGTAACATAACAATAAACATAATAACAGTGAGCAAAACTTCTGTAGTTTGGTTTTTTTTTTCCAAATTGGCTTAGGCCTATGTAACTTCTCTTGAGTAGATTTGTTGTGTTTATTTATTACAGCACTAGCCTTGGGTTTCTTAGTGACCCTTCTTGTTTTGTTTTTCAACTGTGCTTGTGATAGTGAATAGTGATGTGTATAAATTATATGGTCTGCCAAATGGTACTGGCACTTAGTGAGTTATGTATTGCAATTTACTTTTATTATGTCTTTATATCATCAGTCCAACTTTACAGTAGTATATTTTCTATTGGGTTAAGCTATATTGGTTTGTTGATTGGCATTTTGTTAGTGACTCAGCTTTTATGCAATGGAAGAATGTGATGTATAGGATTAGTGACTTATATATACATGGTAAGAACTTAGAACAGATTGGTGCAGGTCAAAATGCTTCACCGTTGATTTTTTAATGAAACACTTCTCTTAGTTCTCCTCTTTAACTTCTTTTTAGAAGCAAAGCGCATCATCCTGTTGATAAGTGAACTAAGACAAGTTTCTGCCTTGTTTATATTCAGGCTTCCGTTAACTCAAATGCATTGTTTCCACCATTACATCCTCCTCCAAGATCTTCTAACGCCTCTACAGAAGTTCGTTCAGTTGGAAAAGTACCAACTATAGGTGAAGCTTCATCTGCACCAGCTGCCAATGTTTTCGATGTTGGTACCATCACTGGCACTGCACCAGCTTCTAAGAAGCAGAAGAAAACTTCATGGGTATGGTATCACGTTGATCTGGACCCTCCACCTTCGATAATGGTAACTTGCAAGAAATGTAAACAGAGAATGAAAGCTGACTCTTCTACACATGGGACCGGCTCACTGAATAACCATTTAAGAAAGTGTCTGAATCTTATTCCTAAGGATTCTGGTCAGTCGGCTCTTTCTTTTGAACCTGCTAGGCTGGGAGGAGATGAAAAGTTAGTTGTTGTAACTTTTTGTCAGGATTCGTGTAGAAAATCATTGATTATATTCATCATAGTGGATGAGCAGCCTTTTAGAATAGTTGAGGGGGAAGGTTTCCGAGAGAATTTTGCAGGGTACTTGAGAGTAGATTCAAGATACCATCTCGTATCACTGTACGGATAGATGTTATGGAACTGTTTGCGTACGATAAGGAGAGATTGAAGAATTATTTCAAGGTTAATAAAGTCAGAGTTTGCCTCACCACTGACACATGGAGCTCACTTCAGAAGTTGGGATATATGGTTATTACTGCACATTGGATAGATGCTAACTGGAAGTTGCACAAGAAGATCATTAGTTTCATCCAAATTGTAGGTCATAGCGGTGAGACTATTGGTAGGATGATAGGAACATGCTTGTTAGATTGGGAGATCGAAAATGTGTTTACTATAACTTTAGATAATATTTTTGCCAACGATGTAGCTATAACATATCTGCAAAACCAAGTGCTCAGAAAGAACTCAGATTTAGTGAAAGGTTTCTTACAAGTGAGATGCGCTTCTCACGTCCTTTCCCTTGTTGTAATGCATGGAATTAAGGAGTATGACATCTCAATTAAGAGAAGAAGGGCAGTTGTGAAGTATTGTATGGGTTCTCCTGCAAGATTGAAAAAAATTTATGGACTGTGTCGTTTACGAGAAGATTGAATGCAAGAAGGGTTTGGTCCTAGATGTAGACACCCGTTGGAATTCGACATTTATTATGTTAGACTCGGCTGAGAAGTATCAGCCAGCTTTTGAGAGGTTAGAGTATGAGGACAAGGTATTCAAGAAGAAGTTCTTTTTTGTTGAAAGTCAAATTCCTTTAGTTTCTTCTACTTGTAGTACTTCCACCGTTGATAACCAACCTGACTGGGATGTGGATGAAAACCAAGACGCAGACTTAAGTTCTGATGAAGAAGTTATTGCTACTGCAAAGAAAGGAAAGAAACGCAAGAGAACAAGTTCTGATAAGGACCCATCAACACCTCCTTTGCACGCGCCATACCCATCAGATTGGTCGTATGCAAGAGCCTTCGCGAAGTTTTTGAAGGTATTTTTTGACTTTACTGTCAAGTTCTCCGCTTCTACTCATGTTACTGCACACGAATTCTTGTTTCATGTGAGTGTTATTCATCGAACTTTAAACACATCGGCAAATCACAAAGATACATTTCTTTCTAGCATGGGTCTTACGAGTATTGGGGACGTTATGAAAAGATGAACAATCTTATGTTTATTGTTGTATTATTGAATCCACAAGATAAAGAATTAGGATTGAAGTTTCTTCTTGGCCAGTTAGGAATTGATGGTGGTTATTTGAGAACAGAACTAATGGATCTTGTAATGAGGTACTTTAAGGCTCTTTTTGAAGAGTACTGGGATGTCCAAATGAGTGCTGGAAACTCAACGGTTGTAACAGATAGTAGTGGTGGTAATACTGTTGGAGCTGAACCAGATGATGAAGGAGATTGTGCTGCAGCCTCCCTTATGGCAGAGAGAGCAAGAGAAGAAGAGGAAAGTTTTGATGATGAAGGGAAAAATGAGCTGGAGACTTATTTGAGAGAGAAACGAGAACCGCGGAAAGAGAAAGTTTCTTTTGATATCTTAGGTTGGTGAAAGACGAACTCGACTAGGTATCCTATTTTGGCACTAATCGCAAGAGATATATTGGCTATACCCATCTCTTCAGTGGCATCTGAATCTGCCTTTAGCACTACGAGACGTATTCTCGATCCATATCGAAGTTCTTTACTTCCCACAACAGTTGAGGCATTGATTTATGCTCAAAATTGGTTGAAGACGCCGATTGATCTTGATATTTCTTCCTTGGGACCAGAAGAGGAAGTTAGTTCAGGTATTATTTCATTTGTTAATTTGTTTGTAGAATTTTTGGACACTCACTGTATACTACTGATTGTGCATTTGTTCATTGCAGAATTTTTGGACTCTCTGTCTAAATCCATGTTCGTAAACATAAAAGATAATGATGTTGAGGACTAAGGAGTACCAAGGTAATTCATGATAAGTAGAAATATACCTGAATTAGATTTTGTGGATGTTAGTTGATTAATGCAGTTGATTATAATGATGTTAGTTGATTAATAACATTATAATGATTGATGTTAGTTGATTAATGCAGTCAGCAACCCTGGAAAGTTGAAGCTATCAGTTGATTTTGTGGATGCATGGGAAGTGTCGATGTTGTTTAGCTGCTATGAAGACTGTGGATGCTTAGGTAGAACCGGCTTAGTTTACTTTTTTTTATATAAGTTTTGGTGAAACTGAAAGAAGATGTAATCTTTATCTTTTGAATTGTGTTTAAGAATGTTATGAATTTAGATTGTGTATGGAATGTGAATGTAGGTAGGTTTGAAAATCTTTGAACTATGTTTTTCTTTTTTAGATTTGAACTGTCAGTTTCCTGAAACTGACATAGCAGCCGGTTAACCGATATCCAATGGAATTAACCGAAACCGGCTAGAACCATTAAGAAACCGAACCAATGGTTAATGGATTGGTTTGGTTTACATTCTTAGAAACCGATAGTATTGGTTTCGGTTTTGGTTTGGCTGGAAACCGAGCCGAAACCGACCATGAACAGCCCTGATTTACCCTATTCTTAAAAAGAACTAGTGGTAAAATACCAAAGTGACCAAATTTGGAGTACAAAAACTATATTCAAATGTTGGAATCCATTAAAACTCCATATTAAACAAAGTTGATACAAAAACCCCAAAATTTTTAACAAATTGATACAAAAATCCCAAACAAAATTAGTTTCATCTTATTTTTGCATATTTTCTTTATCATGAAATCAAAGATTTTAACGATGAAACAGTAAGTTTATGATGGAACCAAATTTTGGTTTTACATTTTTTGGTTAGTGGTGGTGTTGGTAGGTGCCGATGCTTTTTATGGTGATGATAATGCTAGTATTTGTTGGTGGATGTGGTGTTGGTTGCTAGTAGCGGTAGTTGATGGTGGATATGGTGGTGGTGGTTTGGTGTCGTGGTGGTTGGTGATGGTAGTGCTAGAATATATTGATGGTGGATATGGTGGTGGTGGTTGGTGATGGTAATGGTGGTGGTTGGTGATGGTAGTGGTGGTGGTCGGTGATGGTAGTCGTGGATATTGATAAAAAAAAACCCCAAATATTCATATTATTTGAGGTTTTTGTGTTATTTTTGTGTTGATGGATTTTTAGTGGACAGATAGTGACACCTTTGGGGTTATAACTCACGGCCCGTTCTAATATAAAAACTTACTTACAGAAGAAAAAAAGAAGAAGAAAAAGGTCGGCCATCCTACTTTATGGTTTAAATAACATTTTCCGTGGGCTCTTATTTTCATGTGACACTAGTTTTGACCTCACTTTAATCCGTAGCATTGGATATGTTTTAAGACAAGACGAAGTTTTGCATGTGGGAGCTATATAAGAACAAATAAGCGCCAGAAAAAATACAATCGCTGCTAACTTGCTAAAGAAAAAACCCCTGAATCATGCAATTGGAGTTCTCCCCCAATGCATAACGCATAGGCTTTTGTGTGTTTATATAACGTGAGAGACAAAATTCTTACTACTATATAATGAGCGCTAGGTACACTTCACAACAACAACAGAATAGAAAATAACCCAATTTTAAAAGATAATAATGGCGAACACATCAAAGTATGTTGCTAGTTATTACATCGGGTACCGAGAGATGGTGGGGAAAACTAAAATCTATGGCTTGGAATTTGAGGGACTTTCGTGTTAGTCGTTATGTTCGGTTAGGATGCCATTCGATCTATTTTTGTTGAACTTAAATGTTAGCCTGCGGCTTGATCCATCATAGTGTTGGCTTTCCTTTTAGTGATAGCCTGATAAAATCAAATTACTTGCAAGCTAACTGAGATAGCGTTCGGAACAAGAATTTACGAGATTAATGATCTATTCAAAGTTTAAAATGGTGTTTGGAACACATAATAAATCTTTGGTTTTGAGACAGATTTTGGATCACTAAGCGAATTTTGAGTCACATGCTGGGTCGTTCTTTATAACGACACATTTTGGGTCATAATTTGAATTTGTTTCCTTATTTGAGTTACCTGACATATTTTGATGGACTAATATGCAGTTTTAAGCTGCATGACAAACATACAACTGATAAAAATGCAAAGTTTTGAGCAATGGAAATTCTTTTGATTGCCAGTCATATTCAGGGTTCTATTAAAACAACAAAAAAAAGGCCATACTCAGCGACGAGGTCTAATGGGCAATTTTGTCAAACCACCCGAGGCAGACTTGAAACTCTTTTTTTTCCTGAAAGAACAGTCCATTATTATTAATAACATTGAATTTTTATGGGGTAGGTTAGCCACATTGCATCGTTCGCTACAATTACACTAAGAAAGTTTGGGCACGAGTTGTCCCAAACACAAGTACATATATTTTCTCTTAGCTGTAATCGCTGTTGTGTTGCAAGATTTGTTAATCCATCTGCGGCTTGGTTCACTTCTCTGTAGGTGTGTGTTATAGAGAAGGGACCAATGTGTTGTAGATGAAATCGTATCTCCTGTATCATATTTTGAATGATCCATGGTGCTTGTTCGTTATCATTTTTCAGTAGAATCAACAACGTTGTGGATTTTGTTTCAAAGAGGATATGTTTCCATTTTTGGGTGCTCGGCATTCGTGATGCCAGTAGGAAAGCCCACGGTTCTTCCTCCATTGCTGTAGTTATCCTATTGGGCTTCCATAGCCATTATCACCTTTCCTTGTGCATTTCTACAAATCCATCCAGCTTCTTTCTTCTCCGGCGGTTCTCCCTGTTTGCTTTTGCTAGCTCCATCCGTGTTGATCTTCAGCCATTGTGTGGGTGGGGGCTCCAATTTTACCCACATGATATTTGGACTTCTTCCTGCGGCGTTATTTCCCTGTTTTTGTTGCTGGGATTCTCCTGTGGTGTTGAGTTTGTGTCGTGAGGCCCATTTATATTCTTGGACGAGAAGTATGGCTATATGGCTCGTCTGTTGCGGTGTCTGGATGCTATTTTTGTAGACCTGATCATTTCGAGCCAGCCATATGCTCCATATTGTGTAGCAGCATATAGTGAAGTCGTCTTTCATGTCCGATAGTTTCATGAATTCTTCAAATATACTAGGAACTTTATAAGAATTTGTTGTGGATGTATTGGTGCTTCTTCCCTGGCTGTTTCTTCGAAGATCATGCATGTGTGTGTCACCTGGTTGATGTTGTGACACCGTATTTGGTATCAGATGTGTTGGTAGTATCAACTATCCACATGGGTTGATTGAAATGTCTCCCAGGTTCAGGTGTGTGCAAACCAGCCTCCAGGTTTGTCTCGCATTTATACCTTCAAACAGGCAGTGCATGTTGCACTGTTTCTGGAACTAAGTGGCATATTGGGAAAATATCAGAGGTGGTGATGTGTCTAGTATGGAGGGTTTTGAAGGTCGGTAGACCTCCATGACTGACTTTCCATAAGAAAATTTGGATTTTTTGCAGGCATTCGGATTTTCAGATATGTTTGTATCCATTTATACCAAAGGTGTGTGTGTTTGGCTGGTGGAAGTTAGTGTTGGCTTGAGAGGTTGGTGTTGTTAGTACCTGATAACCGTTTTTTTCCGTGTATTGTCCACTCCTTGAGTGGGGCCAAACTGGTTTATCTTGGAACCGAAGGGTTTGGTATGTGGATACATCTAATCGAGTTGGCTACCTGGGGAGGGGGGGGGGGGGGGGATTTAATGTACTTGATGAATGTTCCAACTGAAAGAGTGTGGTTCAATGAGGGTACTTACAAATAGGTTTCCTGCTGGTACTGCTGTTTCCAAATTTGGGCGCATGGGAATCCATTTTTCCTTTATTACGTGGTCGTTTATCCATCCCCAATTTGGGTTGCATATTTCCTCTGCACAAAAGAATCCACCTTGTGTATGTTTTTCCACATCGGGCTAGCCGACTCTGGTGGTTTTAGCGTGTATGTTAGAATTGACTTCTGTTGCAGGTACTTTGTACGGTACATTTGGTTGCAAGTTGTCTCCGGCTTGTTATGTATCTGCCACACTCTTTTACTTAGCAGTGCAAAATTATGTTTCCTTGTATCTCTGATTCCCAGTCCTCCTTGGGTGATTGGTAGGTGTAGCTTGTGTTTCCCAATCGTGTGCATTTTCCTTTTATTTTTGTCATGTCCCCAGAAAACATTCCTCGCAATCTTGTCCATCTTTTGATGAACATGAGAAGGGAGTAGCTGGGTTTGCATAACATGATTCACCGTAGGTATTAAGGAAGAGTTAATGAGTAGCCATCTTCCTGCCTGGTTGAGACATTTTGCCATCCATCCTTTGGCTTTCCTCTCCATTCTTTGTAAAAGTTGTGCAAAAATTGGTGACGAATTTCTTCCTTGTTTGAACTGGACTCCTAAATATTTAGGAGGATAATGAGTTGTTGGAATGTCGAAAATTGATCTCATCCAATCAATTATTGGTTGTTGCAAATTTGGATGATGGATCAACACCGATTTTTGCGTTTTTATCTCCTGGACCGTTGATATTGAGTAAGAGCGTATGATGTTGTTTAGAGTATCACACGTTTTCTGTTCTGTCGAGCAAGTGATCAGAAGGTCATCAACATACATCAAATGGAGGATAGGTTGTGTTTTTATTGAAATGCTTAAACCTTTTATGTTCCCTTTATGTTCCAATCTTTTCAAACTTGTTGAGAGGATTTCTGCACACAGAATAAAAATGTATGGTGATAGGGGGTCTCCCTGCCTGAGACCCCTCTGTGGTTGAATCTTGCCTTGAAGTGTGCCATTCACGTTCACTGAGTATGTAACCGTACTTATGCACAACATTACATATTTGATGAATTTCCTTGGGAAACCCAACGAACTCAAGATTTGTCTCACAAAACCCAATCAATACTATCATAAGATTTTTTGATGTCTAATTTCATTGCAATTTTTGGATTTTTTGTAGGTATAGGTATTCTGGTATGGTGGAAAGTTTTAGTTACAATGTGGATGTTATCATGGATGGTTCTATTAGGTACAAAATCACTATGATATGGGCTAATCATGAATTAGATAAGAGGCCTTATTCTATTTACCAACAATTTTGAAATGACTTTATAGACTACGTTGCATAGTCCAATGGGTCGAAACTCACTTGGTGCTGAGGGGCTTTCTGTTTTTGGTATCAGGGTGATGTTTGTGTGGTTGAAAGGGGCTTCAAGTTCAACTTTTTCAAAAAATTTGATACCAAAGCAATGATTTGAGGGTGTTTAACATCCCAATAAACCTTGAAAAACTTACTTGTAAATCCTTCTGGGCCCGGAGCTTTGTCCAAACCAGTACTCAATAAAGCTTTGTGGATTTCTCCTTCTGTTGGGGGGCGCATTAGTTCAATGCAATGATGGTGTGAAATTCTTGGAGAAATTTTTTCAAACAACTCCATGTTGAGCCATTCGATCCTCGATTGTTGCTTCCAGTACGTGTCATGACAGTGTTGTAGCATCAGATGCGAATTTCGAGTTTCCTTCTCATGTTTCAACCAAAACAACAGTGCTGCTCCAGTCGATGTTGCACATTTGGATTGTGCTAGTTGTATTTGGAACTCGGCTTCCTTTATGAGTTGTGGTAGATGACCGAAGGTTTGTTTATCCCATTGTTGGAGTGCTTGAGCCGTATTTTGCATTTTCAACTGTAAGTTCCTAGCCAGGTCAGTGGCCTCGTGTTGCTGCCAAGTCGTGATGACAATGTCCTTCATATGTGGATGTAAGAACCATAGGTGCTCAATCCTGAAGTTTTTTGATGATCTCCTTGAGATGTCCTTTTCTTGTAGCAAGAGTGGTGCATGATATGAGCCTATTCTCGGTAGGTGTCTCATTAAAGCTTGCGGGTGTTCGTTCAGACAAAGTTGGGTTGCTAGACCTCTGTCTAACCTTTCCATGATGAAGTTTGTGTCCACTTGTCTATTTGTCCAAGTGTATGTATCAACCTGGTATCCTAGATCAATGAGTGCATTTAAATTGATGAAGTGTTATACCTGATTTCTTGTGACAGGTCGTCCTCCTTTTTTTCACTGTTGTGCTATCACTTCATTGAAATATCCCATTAGGAGCCAAGGTGACGTTGGAGTTGTTATGACATTGTTAAAGTTTTTCCAAAGGTCTTTTCTTGCTGCCGGTTAGGGGGGGTCCGTAAATTCCGGTAAAAAACCAAGGTTGAGAATGTTGTGCTTGAGAAGGCTCGATGTAAGCATGTATCATACTTTGATTAGCAATTAAAACTGAGACATTGAGGTGGGATGTTAGCATCAAGCAGAGTCCACCTCTATGCCCATTACAAGGAACTGAAAAGGAACAACTGAAACCTAAACTAGTTTGTAAAAAAGACATGTGATCTACAGATTCTAAAATTTCTGATAAAAAAAAAATATCTAGCTTGAATTTGCGTGTAAACTCACGCAAATTCGCAACTGTCAATAGGTTATGCACCCCTTGACAGTTCCAAGTTAAGAAACTCATGGATGCTGCGGTTGTTGGGCCTTGCCAACAAATCGCGAAATTCCTGAATTGCCTGTGTTATCAATCTCCTCATCTAAAGACAATTTCCAGGACGGTTTAGTTGCTTCTGTGGTGGGGGTTGTAGGGATCCTAGTTGCACCCTGTTGATTGGTTCGAGATTCAGATGACTGGGTATTGATGTTAGCTCTGGTGCTCCTCGGCTTCCTAGCTCTTGATGTTGGGATTTCAAAGGATGGTGCTTCATTCCTTGTGTGTTGCTCCAACTGCGTTATGGACACATATTTTCTCATTTTTGCCCGCGGTGGTTGCGTTGCAAAATCAAGGGTGTTAGGGATTTGGATGTGTTGATAGACACATTTTTGTGTCTAATTTGTCTCGATTCTATATATTGATAGTGCTCATTTTTGTACTTATTATGGTGTTTTATGTGTGTGTAGGTATTTTTGGCCAACAAACATTTTTGGAAAAATCAGCTCGAAAAGTTGCGCGGGGCACCCCCGGAGGACACTTGCTATTCGGACCCCTCAAATGGATAAGGGGTGACCAATTACTAAGGGGCGTCCATTTCCAGGCAGCTGCTAAAGGGATACCAGCACAGGATAGGGGGAGGTCATCTTCTTCGTTTAAATTCAGAAAAAGGCGGGAAGAAATAACCAGCGAAGAACCAAACTTTCGATTGGATTTCGAAGATGTTTTAGTGAGATTCAATCACTGAAATTTGCTGGGATGGACGTGATTCAACTAAAAAGGCCTAGTATGTGCGCTGGAATCAATCGAATTGGGCTAGATAAGCCGGAAAAAGGAAACAGAGTTTGAGTTTTGCACGGAAACTTTGTGGAATTATTTTAGGAATTCCAGGGAGACTAAACGCGTGATACTGTTTCCTAAGGTAGCATTCTATCTAAGGAAGAGTTTAGGATGGTTTTGAAGTCTCGAAAACGATTAAGGAAGTCGACAAAAGAGATTATTTCCGTGGCTTGAACGAAAAGAAAAAGAGAGAATTAATCGCTATTTTTAGGTTTCTGAGTAGTATAAAAGGTGTGTTTAAGTCCCATGGGAAAAAACGAAGTTACTGGAGCAGTCGCAGAGGAGTTTGTAACACTACAGAGGCGAATTGATCAAGTTGCAGGAAACCCGTATTTCTGCTGCTGCTGCTGAAAAACATCCATTGCAAAAAAGAACAGCGTCTCAAATTTGTAACTCTGCTACAGTAACTTCTTTGTCACAGTCAGTCATTCGTTTTGCGACTCCAATACACCGTTGCAAACATTCAGAGTTATAGTTTTTCATCTTTTAATCAACTTTTGAACCATAAACAAATATTTTGAGCAAGTGATTAATATGAGGAGCTAAACCCCATTGCTGAGGCGACGGAGGAAGCCATTTTCCAATTATTATGTGGTAAATTCTATTTAATTTAATTTTCGTAATTCTTTTATGATCATTTGCACTGAACTGAAATCGAATACATGATTCTGAATAAGTGTTTGTGTTCTCAATTGATGGGTCATGCTTAGGTTAAATCTTTTGATGGTCCATGCTTTCGATTTACAACTATTTTTTTGAGAATCTACTTGTAGGCGAAAATATTAGAATCACTTTAAACGTAAAGAGTTGCATAAATATTGACTAGATTAAATCACATAAAAATTGGATATTGGTGGAATCCAAAGTCTCAGTGCTTTTTATAAACTTGAATACAATTTCTTTTTAAGTTTTCTATTTTAATTTGAGTCTAAAATCGAGTCTACATAATCCGAGTTGAACGAACTTTACTACCACTTAAAAACTACATCAATTTTTAGCGCCGCCGACGCGGATTTGTATTAGGTTTTAGGTTTTAGATTTATTTTATTTCTTTTAGAATTTTTCTTATCCTTTACGCCTTTGGTATTTTTTGATTCTTTTCAGATTTCGAGCGAGGCTACAAGGAAAGAAAAAGTGTTATAAAAGGAAAGCATCGCCAAAGAAGGAAAGAAAAGAGGAATCCGAAAGGAGTGAAGAAGAAGATTTTGTATATAGTTATTTTGGTTTATTTTTAGAAACTGTAAATAGGGTTTTATTTTTTGTAACTTTTCTTTTTATTTTTGGACACTTTTTGGACATTATTTTTGGACTGGGACATTATTATTTTTAAACCCTACGGAAGGGTTGGTTTAAATAAAAACTGTGTGCAGAGAAGGACGGTGATTACGATATCGCCTCGGCCCCTCGGGTTCGTACATGACATAGGAGTCGTGGCCCGAGTCGACTTCAGCGGTTCTTCGCCCGTCTGGTACGGGAGGTAAGTTTTTCGAAACACCCGCGAATCCCCTGTCAGCGGGTTTACTGTATTCCTTCGTTTGCATATATGCTGAGGACTTGAAAACGGCTGCTTTAATTTCCTAGTAAAGGGCAAGGACTGGCCATACAAGATAAGGGTTCGGATTTCATCACCGTTCTCTTCTTGCCCGCCTTAGGAAAACGAAACCAAACGCGAACCTAAGCCTAAAATTTTGACTAGAACGAGACCGATAGGGTAACGAGCTTAATAGGAAAGTCGTTCGAAAAATATTGGTTACTCTTTTGAGCATACTTCGAAGTTCATGATGGTTTCTGTGAGTTGAATGCGTGACTGCGCCGCCTTGTAACCGGTGAGGCCTTGGGTATCAAAGCTCCACTGAGCTTCCCTCGCCTCGATTCAACTTACTTTGACTCGGATTGATTCCAGAGGGGTTTGCTCAGATTGTAACGAGTTCCTTTTCGAAAGAATAGAAGGTCTAGAAACAATCTAAGTGGAACCATCATGCTTTTGTTTGCTAGAAAATTAGGTTTGATTTGGTTGAGTCAGCCTTGTTTTGTGATTGCATAGAATCCCAAATATCCCGATAGTGCCAGCAATGGCAACTTTGAAAGCTTTGTTGAACCCAACTAGGACTACTCGTCCTTCTTGTATCAGGTTAGCCGAAACTGAAGCAAATTATGAACTTAGGCCTGGGACCCTACAGATGCTCCCAATCTTTTTAGGGAAAGAAAATGAAAACCCATACTTCCATGTTAGGGATTTTGAGGAAATTTGTAGTACCCTAAAGATTAGAGACCTTGATGATGATGCTTTGAAACTTAGGTTATTTCCTTTTTCCCTGAAAGATAAAGCCAAATCGTGGCTATATAGTTTGGCTTCCGGTTCAATAGAAACATATGAACAACTTACATCTGCCTTTTTGAACAAGTTTTTCCCTAGGCACAAAACATCGTCTATTAGGACGCAAATCTGCACATTTTCTCAACAGGAGGGAGAATCGTTATATAGGTATTTGGAAAGGTTCAATGACTTATTAGCCCAATGTCCTCATCATGGTTTAGAAAAGGTTAGGCTAGTTCAAATCCTTTATGAGGGTTTAGATTATTCGACAACAACCATGGTTGAGTCTCTATGCACTGGTGGTTTTGAAAACCAAACTGTTGATGCGGCGATGGAATTTTTGAATGAAATCGCCGAAAAGACCCAGCAATGGGAATATTGTAGGGAACCCAAGAGAACAATTCTTCTAGGTAGAGGAAACGTTAATAGGGTAGAAGGAGGCTATGAATCAGATGCCAAAATTGTTGCTATAGCAAAAAGGTTAGAAGCTTTAGAATTGGGTCACACTAGTGGTAGAGTAGAGCCTTTTTGGGAATGCCAGAATAATAAAGAGCAAGCCAATGCTCTCTATAATAACACTAGGTTTGATAACCGTCAGAAGTTTGACCCATATTCAGAAACCTATAATCCTGGTTGGAGAAACCATCCGAACCTTTCATGGTCTAAGGACCAAGGTCAGTTTAGTAATTCTAATGTTCCCCCAGGTTTTGGCTATACTAAGAATACTTCAGGATCAACTCAGTTTCAGAATCAGTCTGATAAGAAAATCTTAAGTCTAGAGGAAACTCTCACCTCGTTTATTCAAAATACTGAAAATATGCGTCAATTGCTTTCACAAAGCATAGAAGCTAGTAATAGGATAGGACAAGAACATATCAGGCCATTTCTGAATTGAAAGACCAGGTTAGTCTGATCAATGAGTCTCTAAGAGAAAAAGGTAAGTTCCCTAGTCAACCGATACCCAACCCTAGAGGAGTTAATGAAGTAGGTGCAAAACCATTTAATCAAGTGAATTCTGTCACAACCCTTAGGAGTGGTAAAACAGGTAGACAATAAGGTAGCCATGCCTAATAGTGGACATACTGTAGATCCACCTTCTAGTTCCCAAGATGAGCCCCAGAAGGAGCCACTAACTGAAGAAACCGATAAAATTTCTAGTGATGCCAATGTGGTTCCCGACAGGTCTCATTTTGTACCCAAATCCCCATATCCACAGTTGTTAGCTCCAACAAAGAGAGAGTCGACTTTCAACGAAATACTAGAGATATTTAAGCAGGTAAACATTAACATCCCTTTATTAGAAGCAATTAGGCAAATGCCTGCTTATGCCAAGTTCCTTGAGGACCTTTGTACACGAAAGCATAAGCTTAATGTCCATAAGAAAGCCTTTTTAGCTGGTCAGGTAAGTTCAATCCTTCTGAACCAAACAGCCCCTAAGTATAAAGACCCTGGATGCCCCACCATATCTTGTGTGATCGGTAATTATTCAGTAGATAAGGAATTTCTTGACTTAGAAGCTAGTGTGAACTTACTCCCTTATCATGTATACAACCATCTAGGTCTTGGTAAGTTGAAACCGACTAAAATGACATTGCAATTAGATGATAGGTCTGTCAAAATACCTCGTGGTGTCATAGAGGATGTTATGATTGAGGTTGATAAATTTATTTATCCAGTGGATTTCGTTGTTCTAGATACTCAGCCTGTTCAGGATCCTAGTGCTCAAATACCGGTGATTTTAGGTCGCCCATTTTTAGCCACAGCTAACGCTGTCATCAACTGTAGGACCGGACTTATGAACATATCCTTTGGTAATATGACCATTGAACTAAATGTCTTTAATGTTAATAGACAACCTTCCGATGATTTAGAAGAAGTGAATATGATTAGCACTTTAGTTCAGGATCTAACTCAGGATAATTGGGATGACACTTTATTTGATGATTCCTTAGATGAACTTGATGAGGAAATTCTCTTAAGTCAGTTAGGTGACCAAACTTTTGAACTAGAAGAAGCTATTGAGTACTTTAAAGACTCTACGGACCCTGAGATTCAAGCCATAGTGCTAGGCCTTACGGAGAGTAGTGTTGACCCTAAGTTTGGGGTAATGAACTAGAAGAAGCTCTTGAGTATTTTAAAGTCTCTGAGGATCCAGAAATTCAAGAAATAGTTAGAGGTTTGTCCGAGAATACTGACTACCCTAAGTTTGGGGGTAGTAATGGTCAATTATCTCCATTAGAAGTCCCGAACTTGGGATTCGAGCTCACTTCCGACTCCGCAACCGGATCCTCCTGATATTGTCTAGGAGGAAATTCTAAAGACTTGTTGTTCGAATGAGTCAATTTGTCAAGACACTCATATGGAGTCCAAATGGGTACAACAGAAAAACCCAGTTGTCTTGCAGGAAACCTTGGATGAGGATGTGCTATGTCTGTTCATTTTTCTGATTTGGTGCGGTTGTCTGATAATTGTGGCAATTTTATTTTCTTTTGTTGACCCACAGTTGTTTCGACTATTGATATATGTTTTGAAAGGTAATTATCCATTTTGTGGTATTTGACGTCTGGCTGAAGACTTTAAATTTAGCACTTTTTGGGAGGTAACCCAATCTCATGCAACATGGTAATATCTTTCCTTATCTCTTTTGCTTCAAATGGTAACAGTTTCTCCTTGTTCATGCTTTTAATTTTATCTTTAGAACATTAAGGACAATGTTAGATTTAAGTTTGGGGGTATGGGAGAAACTTTTTAGTTGCAGTATGAATAAATAAACTCCAGAACCTAGAAATTTATGCCTATTGAGGATTGCACTAACTAATCTAAGTGGATGGAAACATTTTGATCGTAGGAGTTGAGGAACCAATCTGATTAGATGGAAACATCTAGAAGAGTCTATTCATAAAATCACAGAGCTCAGGTGTTAGAAATAACATGATAGTTTCACCATATCTCGTTGAGTCCTTTTCACTTCTATTTTTATTTTATTTTGTTTTTAAACCATGTTTCTCTAAGTGATAGGTGGGGCCCATGATTCAAGTTGTTACCAATGCTAGGGTGAATTAGAGTGATTGAGTTACAAAGAAAAAAAAAATACCAGACCAATTAGACCAAACGGATCAAAAAAAAAGTGAATAAAGTCGACCACTGGTACCCTTGTATATGCCAGTTGTGTTGAACTAGAATTAGGATTATCGATCACTGGTTCCCTTGTATATGCCAGTTGTGTTGATATTAGTCAGACTAGTATCTCAATCCATTAGGATAGGTTCATTTTGGCGGAGGCCTTCAGACAGATATGGGAAACATCGTTCACTTAGTAAACATCAAAACCATCTATGTTTTTCTCTATATCCATCTTCTTGATCTATTCATGTGATTAGTTTTGACTCCGGATATTGATGTCCATAGTGCGACTATCCGAGTAGAGCTCTGTCACTTTATATGAATTTTAGTATGCTTGAGTGGAAACTCGTGTACAACAATTGGAATTTCGCATCAGGGTACTTCCTCCTGTAGTCAATAAGTATGCCAACCAAGGAGATTCTTTAGTGCCTTCCAAGGTTCTGCGTAGATAGCTAAGGTCTGGAGTAAAGGTTTTGTGGGTATACCTCTTGTAAGCCCTCCGGAGACAACACTCCGCCACTAGGGACACTTAAGGGCTTAAAGGCTTATTGCATACGCTAAATGCAATCCTGCGTCAGTGAGTTAGGATTTTATTTTATTTTATTTTATTTTGTTTTTGCTCGAGGACTAGCAAATAATAGGTTTGGGGGTATTTGATAGACACATTTTTGTGTCTAATTTGTCTCGATTCTATATATTGATAGTGCTCATTTTTGTACTTATTATGGTGTTTTATGAGTGTGTAGGTATTTTTGGCCAACAAACATTTTTGGAAAAATCGGCTCAAAAAGTTGCGCGGGGCACCCCCGGAGGACACTTGCTATTCGGACCCCTAAAATGGATAAGGGGTGACCAATTACTAAGGGGCATCCATTTCCAGGAAGATGCTAAAGGGATACCAGCACAAGATAGGGGGAGGTCATCTTCTTCGTTTAAATTCAAAAAAAGGCGGGAAGAAATAACCAGCGAAGAACCAAACTTTCGATTGGATTTCGAAGATGTTTTAGTGAGATTCAATCACTGAAATTTGCTGGGCTAGACGTGATTCAACTAAAAAGGCCTGGTATGTGCGCTGGAATCAATCGAATTGGGCTGGATAAGCCGGAAAAAGGAAACAGAGTTTGAGTTTTGCACGGAAACTTTGTGGAATTATTTTAGGAATTCCAGGGAGACTAAACGCGTGATATTTTTTCCTAAGGTAGTATTCTATCTAAGGAAGAGTTTAGCATGGTTTGGAAGTCTCGGAAATGATTAAGGAAGTCGGCAGAAGAGATTATTGTCGTGGCTTGAACGAAAAGAAAAAGAGAGAATTAATCGTTATTTTTAGGTTTCTGAGTAGTATAAAAGGTGTGTTTCAGTCCCAGGGAAAAAACGAAGTTATTGGAGCAGTCGCAGAGGAGTTTGTAACACTACAGAGGCGAATTGATCAAGTTACAGGAAACCCGTATTTCTGCTGCTGCTGCTGAAGAACATCCGTTGCAAATAAGAATAGCGTCTCAAATTTGTAACTCTGCTACAGTAACTTCTTTGTCACAATCAGTCATTCGTTTTGCGACTCCAATACACCGTTGCAAACATTCAGAGTTATAGTTTTTCATCTTTTAATCAACTTTTGAACCATAAACAAATATTTTGAGCAAGTGATTAATATGAGGAGCTAAACCCCATTGCTGAGGCGGCGGAGGAAGCCATTTTTCCAATTATTATGTGGTAAATTCTATTTAATTTAATTTTCATAATTCTTTTATGATTATTTGCACTGAACTGAAATCGAATATATGGTTCTGATTAAGTGGTTGTGTTCTCAATTGATGGGTCATGCTTAGGTTAAATCTTTTGATGGTCCATGCTTTCGATTTACAACTATTGTTTTGAGAATCTACTTGTCTAGGCGAAAATATTAGAATCACTTTAAACGCAAAGAGTTGCATAAATATTGACTAGATTAAATCACATAAAAATTGGAGATTGGTGGAATCCAAAGTCTCAGTGCTTTTTATAAACTTGAATACAATTTCTTTTTAAATTTTCTATTATAATTTGAGTCTAAAATCGAGTCTACATAATCCGAGTTGAACGAACTCTACTACCACTTAAAAACTACATCATGTGTTCCGGAAGCTTTATTGGTATTCTGGTGGTTCTCCTTTTGTAGGTGCGAAGTGGCTTCATCACGTGATGACGATTTTCTGACCTTGCATTAATGGTAACAATCACTTATAGTTTACCATTAATATTTTGCACCAACAGAGTGATCTTTGCGTCTTTCTTCTGCAAAACATTCAATAAAATTTGAGTGCAGTCGAATGTGAAAAAAGCCAACATCATGTTAATGCCCAGTATGGATTTTAGATTTGTGGGTATAGCTGATTTCTGGCCCGGGTAGTGATTTGCATAACCTGATTCTGTCTGTTGGGCTTCAGTTGGTTGGGCTATTTCTTTTCCTTTGGTTCCTTGTTGGTGATGAATGGTCTTGGACAGGTGTAATTCCACATGAGTGATGAAACTAGTTGTCCTTTGAGTTGGCTATGTTGTTGTGTTATTGAGTGGTCCATGTTGTCCAGGTAGATTTCCGACAGTACTGCTGCAGGTAGAATCTTTTTCAGGTACTTTTGCATGGGCACAAACTTCAAAGTTTTGCTTTTGCGGCTCGCATTCTTTGCTTGTGGCAGTCATTTTGGCAGGGTTTTTCTGCGATTTTACCGGGTTCCAAGTGATTCCACGTCGAGTCATCTCTTCGGATAACTGAGTTGGGCAGGGTTGTGGCGTATTTGGAACGAAAACCCTAATCGTTGTTTGTTCTTCCTGCTGTGAAGTTTTTCCTTTCTCTGTTGAATCTTGGTTCAATGGATTGTGTTGTTCTTTCTGTTGTTTTTGTTACTGGTGTTGAGTCAGTTGCTCCGGTTCAGCTCTTTCTGTTTTGGTATTTTGTGTCGAAGAGGCTTCTCCTGTTGGTTAAACTTCAACATAGAAGTCACTAACAAGCTGGTTAGGACAAGATTAGGAAATTGATGTAATCCTAAGGGAATTAGAAGTCATCTAGTTCTAAGAAAAGGAAAGACATGTAATAAGGTAATAGGACTAGGAAAAGGAATTCATAGTTCTATATATATATGATCACCAAAGTTGTGGTTGATCATATGACCAAGATTAGATCTTGTGTTTAGTTTTGAGAGATTTTCTAAACATCAATAAAGAGAGTTGTCTTTATATAAGCTAAGATTGATCTTGCAGTTGCCATTAATTGGTATCAGAGCTTGTTTATGAGCCATGGAAACCACCATTGTGGGTGAAAAACAGTTCACGCCACCATCAATACAAGTTCCAATCCTCAACGCCACAAACTACACAGTATGGGCCATGAGAATGAAGGTACTGATGAAAATCTACAAATTTTGGGAGACAATTGAACCTGGTACATTGGACACAGAAAAAAACAATGTTGTCATTGGATTACTCTTTCAAGCAATACCAGAATGTCTTGTTCTACAAGTTGGTGAACATGAAACTTCAAAGAAAATTTGGGATGCAATAAAGGCACGTAATCTCGGAGTTGATCGAGTTAAAGAAGCCCGTCTTCAAACCTTAATGTCTGAATTTGAAAGAGTGAAGATGAAAGAAACAGATACCATTGATACTCTTGCTGGAAAGCTATCAGAGATAGCCTCAAAAGCTGTGTCACTTGGACAATCCATTGATGAAGATAAACTGGTAAAGAAGTTTCTCAATAATTTACCAAGATCCAAGTATATTCATATCATAGCTTCTCTCGAACAAGTCTTAGATTTAAAGAAGACTAGCTATGAAGATATAATTGGAAGATTGAAAGCATATGAAGAGAGAATCCTTGATGAAGAAAACAATGGAGAAACTCGAGGAAAACTCTTATACACAAACTCTTATCAACAGAACTCTGCGACAAGAGGAAGAGGTCGTGGAAGAGGTGGTAGAGTAAACAGAGGCCGAGGAAGGGGAGGAAGGTTGAACTCACAAGATAGAACAACAAGTCAGAATGATCAAAACCAAGGGAAAGAAAAGAAGGATAGATCAAACATTATTTGTTACAGATGTGATAAACCAGGACACTTCTCCTCTTTATGCCCTGAAAGAATACAAAAGATGGAAGAAGCAAACAAGAATGAAACAAGGGAAGTAGATACAGCTCTTTTCATGCACGAGTTGTATTCTTAAATGAAGGAAAACTAATACCAAAGAACTACGAATCAAAGGATGGAGAAGAAGGAATCTGGTATTTAGATAATAGAGCCAGCAATCACATGACTGGTAAGAGACACTACTTTTCTGAACTTAACGAGAATATAAAAGGAAAAGTGAAATTTGGAGATGGTTCTTATATAGAGATCAAAGGGAAAGGATCAATCCTATTTCAAAGTAAAACAGGAGAACAAAAGCTTGTCACAAACATCTACTTCATCCCAAACTTACAAAGCAACATTCTAAGTTTAGGACAAGCTACAGAAGTTGGATGTGATGTTAGGATGCGACAAGATTATCTAACAGTTCATGACCCAAGTGGAAGACTTTTAGTTAGAGTCTCATGCTCACAGAATAGACTCTACAAGATAAGTCTCAGGATTGGAAGGCCATTGTGTCTGAATATGAGACTGGAAGATCAGACATGGAAGTGGCACGCAAGGTTAGGACACATAAGTTTTAGAACCTTAAAAACTATGTCTCAGAACAAGATGGTTCGATGGCTACCACAGATAAACGATGAATCAAGGATCTGTGAATCATGTTTAGTTGGGAAACAAACGCGTCAAGGTTTTCCAAAAGCAACAACATTCAGAGCCTCAAAGCCATTAGAGCTTCTTCATGCTGATTTATGTGGTCCTATTATACCACAACAAAACGGAGTGGTGGAGAGGAGAAACAGGACTCTAGTGGAGATGACAAGAAGTTCTTTAAAGGCTATGCAGGTACCTAATTATCTATGGGGAGAAGCTGTACGACACTCCATATACCTAATAAACAGGATACCTACGAAAGCTCTGAAAGACATGACTTCATATGAAAGTTTGCGAAAGAGAAAACCAAACATGGATCATTTAAGAGTGTTTGGTTGCAGAGCATACGCAAAAGTTGATTCTTCAACTGTTAAGAAGCTGGATGATCGATCACAGGCCCTTGTGCATCTAGGAATTGAGCCTGGATCCAAAGCTTACATATTATTCAATCCAACAACGAAAAGAGTAATAGTGAGTCGAGATATGGTATTCGATGAAAAAGCAAACTGGAACTGGAAAGAAACTAATGATGGACCAAGTAGGGATCCAGAAATGTTTCACATGAGATGGGGTCAAGTAATTGATGAAGGCGAAGGACCCATAATCATCAATACAAATGGAAACAATGATGTTAATTAAGAAGAAGAAGAGAATAATGAAAACACTGAGAATAACGAAGAAGAAGAAGAAGAAGAAGTAGTAGAAGAAGAGGAGGAGATCGATGAAATAACTCAACCCATTCCACTGCGAAAATCAACAAGACAGATACAAAAGCCACAGTATCTGGAGGATTATGTTCTTCAAGCAGCAGAGGAATGTGAGACATTATTGTTGTCCATTAATGACGAACCAAGGAATTTTCAGGATGCAAAGGTCTCGACTAAATGGACACAAGCATGTAGAGAAGAAATTATTTCAATCAACAGAAACAAGACTTGGTTTCTAATTGATAAGCCAGATGGGATTCAGATTAAACAAGAAGCTTATGCAAGGAGAATTCTGAAAGAAGCAGGACTTGAAACTTGTAATCCAACTAAGATACAATGGAGTTTGGACTTAAAGTTTCAAAGGCACAAGAAGAAGCAGAGATTGATTCAACGTGTTATAGAAGAAATTTTGGATGTCTTAGATACTTATTACACACAAGACCAGATTTGGCTTTCTCTGTGGGAGTATCAAGCCGTTATATGCAGAGTCCACGCAAGTCTCATGGTGATGTAATAAAGCAGATATTGAGATATCTAAGAGGAACAATCAGCTGTGGATTGAAGTATGGTCGAGGAGGATCAAAAGGAATTGTTGGGTATAGTGACAACAGTCATAATATTGACCAAGATGATTTAAAAGGTACGACAGGTCATATCTTCTACCTAGGAGATGCACCTATCACATGGTGCTCACAGAAGCAAGACACAGTAGCTCTCTCATCCTGTGAAGCTGAGTTTATGGCCGCAACAGAAGCAGCTAAACAATCAATATGGCTTCAAGAACTGTTGGGTGAAATCAAAGGAAGAGAACCTGAAAAAGTTCTCATCAAGATTGATAATAAGTCTGCAATTGCACTCACTAAAAATCCAGTGTTTCATGGGAAGACGAAACACATTCACAAAAGGTATCATTTCATGCGAGAATGTATCGAGAAGGAGATCATCAACGTTGAACACATACCAGGAACTGAGCAGAAAGCAGATATATTGACAAAGGCATTAGCTCGGATCAAGTTTGAAGAAATGAGACAACTGATTGGAGTACAAGATATGTCACGGGTAAGGTTGAAGCTTAACGGGGAGAATGTTGGTTAAACTTCAACATAGAAGTCACTAACAAGCTGGTTAGGACAAGATTAGGAAATTGATGTAATCCTAAGGGAATTAGAAGTCATCTAGTTCTAATAAAATGAAAGACATGTAATAAGGTAATAGGACTAGGAAAAGGAATTCATAGTTCTATATATATATGATCACCAAAGTTGTGGTTGATCATATGAGCAAGATTAGAGCTTGTGTTTAGTTTTGAGAAATTTTCTAAACATCAATAAAGAGAGTTGTCTTTATATAAGCTAAGATTGATCTTGCAGTTGTCATTATCTCCCGGGTAGTAGTTAGCCATTTTTGTTCCTTGCATGTAGTTGATCTTCTATGTTTTGGTGAATGTTTCTTTCATCTTTGCATTGAGTCGGCCATATGGGTAATCAATGAAACTTTTGTTTCTCTTTGCTTGTTCCAATCCCAGGAAATTTGTACAGTCTTTAAAAACATGTCCTGGAAAACCACAAAGGAAACATAATAGTGGAATGTTTTCATAAGCAAATTGAACCCAGTGGCCTTTTCCTATGTTAAGTAGTACTCCTGGTAAGAATGGTTTCTTGATGTCCATCATCACATAGACACGGGGTTTCAGCCTGATATACCAACTTGTAGTACTGTACCTGTATTCGATCTTTCGACAAGTTCCTGAATGGATTTGTCATCGTCGAAATACCTTGGTAGGTTCAGGACTTGAATCCAAAAAGGAGCAAATTTGAAGCAGTTGTTAGGATGTAACAAAAATAAATCCCAGTCCTCAAATAACACTACCTGATTTCCAGCGATCCAAGATTGATTTTCTAGGATGAATTCTTCATCTCGTTGATGCTCCAAAGACATTTGAAGGATGTGTAGGGTTGAGCTCGTCTCTGTGTTGGAAATGGATTGGGAAAAGTCTGTTTGTTAGTGCCTTATTGAGATGGTAAAAATGCACTGGGCTTCCTAAAACTTTGATCTCCAGGGAATATTCATTGTGAGTTTTTAAAAGATTCTGCATCCTTTCTATAAATTGGAATATTGGGGTCATTGTATCTTTTTTTTTTTTGTTGGAGTAGGGAAGCTTTTTGATTGTCACTGGTACTTTTGAAGAGGCCGAGTGATTTCTTTTTTGTTGAATATGATTGAGATTTGAGTGGTTATGTTTAAAGTATTGTTGGGTCTTTTTTCTCTTGAGACTTTGAAGAATCACATGTCGATGCAGATTTAGATGAATGGGAAGTTTGATAAGAGTATGTAACTTTCTTATTCTCCCTTTTGTGGCTCTCTGGGTTCGAAGCTTCGGCATGTGAAGGGAGTGGGTTGTGTTGTGTATTCCCAGACTCCTTTTCAGGGGATGTTGTGTGTAAGGGTGAGTGCAAACACGGTTTTTCAGTGGGTGGGGGAACTGTATTGGAGGGAGGTGGCGGTGCCTGGGAGTTCATTGGGTGGGAGTGGAGGTTGAGCAGACAGGAATTAAAAAAACAAGCTTCAGAAAATCAGACACTGCTCTATCTTGGAGAAGATTAAACGAAACTCCTAAAGTTTATTCCCGAGGCGAAAATAAGAAGGCTCTATCAATTGAATCGAGGAAAAAAACTATCGGATTGGTTGCATGATCTTCAACCAATGAAGCACCAGAAGTGTTGATATGAAAGCAAATTTTCTTGGGCAGACTTGAAAGTAAGCAAACATATGGGTCACAACTCGCACTTTGTGTCACAATGGTATATGGTATACACAAAAAAAATATGGAGATTTTGGTGGACCAAATGATATTATTTAGGGTGCTAAACATAAAAAAAATAGGAGAAAACAAAGGGTTTTTAACAGTTAATTAAAATTTAGGGTTTAGTAAACCCTTGGCTCTGCCGTATTTTCCACCAAATAATTTTACAAAGAATAGTAAAGTATTTATTAAATTGTTGCCAAGTTCGCATTGGAAATTGTTGTCAAATTCGCATCAAGATCGTTTCGTCAAATACAGTAGGCTAAGTTACACAGTAGGCCAGTTTGGACTACTAGCCTACTAGATACGAAATCACTTGATCTAGACCAAAATTCCAGTCCAAATGTAGGGAAGGACGTGGCACGTGTTTCTGTTAAAAAGATATTAGAACTGTTAGCGACTTGGCGCTTTTTCCTCGGGCCGATTAATTGGTCGCCTACTTATTTTTCCAATTAAAATTTTCATCTAACTTATCTGGGGAAAGTTATTAGTAGTTGGACAGAAGGATGAGGTCTGGATCTTAAAAAAACAGATCCCCGAGATTTTTTCTGGTGCTGTAAAAATAGAAGAAATCACCATTGACTATTCCAGCGAGAAAAGTAAGTAAGTTCATCTAGTTTAATAGAAAAATATCTCTTTAATATTCTTTTGAATTATTGATAAATGCATTAAACAGTATGTTAGTATATGTAGATCATGATTAAAACCAATCTAAATCTTAATTGTTTTAATAACGATTAACTAAAGATTTTGTTTATAGTTTGATCCTATCTTGTGTCTGTAAAACTAATTTGTGAAGGAATATTATGCAAAAAAAAAAAAAAAAAAAATCTGGTAAATTTGGGTATAAGTTAAAACTAGGATACTAAATAATTTTGAAAAGAAAAAATTAGAGAAGACTAATGTAATTTTTTTCTTTGCCCTTTTTTCTTATGTTAGATTCGATTGTGGATTTTGATTTTGGGACTACTGCACCTTTATTAGAAAAAATAATGAATCATAATCTATTATGTTCTTTTTTTTTCCCCAGAGAATTGGGACCACAATGTGAATGGAAATAATGAAACAGTTGACGGTGATGAAGAAATAAGAATACCAGAGAAAGGGATGATTTTTGATGATGATGAAAATACTTAACTTTTACAAAGAGTACGGTAGAAGCAAAGGATTTCATGTGCACAAAAGATAAATAAAAAGATGACAATGGGCAAGCAAGAAGTGTGTCTTTTGGTTGTGCAAAGGGTGTAACTGTTAGAAACATTATCTCCAAGATATTATCTTGTTGAGATATTATTTGATAGTATATATTGTTTTCATTAGGCATGTATATTCTTTTTATGTTGTAATATCTTGTTTCCTTATTTTCATCTGTTCACGCATATAAGAACAGGTTGCTTTGTAACCATTTGATTACCTAATAAGAATATATCAATTCTCCAGAATATACATGCCATGACTAGTTTTATCATGGCATCAGAGCCTGGCAAGATCTAAGAAACCATCTTCCGCTGCAACATAAACTCTGAAATACCAAAAACCTTGCACTGATCAATCTTCGCTATTTATCTTGTGAATAACAGACTATAGAAATCCTAACCGCAAAACTTCATCTTTATCTTTACC
This sequence comes from Papaver somniferum, assembly GCF_003573695.1. Classification (NCBI taxonomy): domain Eukaryota; kingdom Viridiplantae; phylum Streptophyta; class Magnoliopsida; order Ranunculales; family Papaveraceae; genus Papaver; species Papaver somniferum. Next base: position 906,638 of record NC_039361.1, read on the forward strand.
TCAAAATGTCACGAGAAGATTATCAACCCATCACTACAAAATTTGATGGAACAAATTATAATCATTGGTCCTTTCTTATGAGAAGTTTTCTAAAGGAAAAGGAATGTGGAAGTATATGGATGGCACAGCTAAACGTCCAAACGTTGTTGATACAACTGTAACAGAAAAGGATAAAGAGGCCGCAAGAGAAAGCATGGAAACCTGGGAGATCAACAACCATAAGATACTCACATGGATAAGCAACACAGTAATAACCTCTATAAGCATGCAACTTACCAGATTCAAAACTGCCAAGGATGCATGGGATTTTCTCTCAAAAAGGTATACACAAATCAACTTTGCTCAACGTTATAAGCTTGAACAAGATATCAGATCTCTGAAACAACAACACGATCAATCTATTTCTGATTTTCATTCTGAGATGTCTGTCATATGGAATCAGTTATCTCTTATGGAGCCTAACTGGACAACAGATATTGAAATATGGGAGAAATATAGGGAAGAATCACGATTAGTTCAGCTCTTAATGGCATTAAGAGATGAATTTGAAACTGTTAGAGCATCAATTCTTCATAGATCACCCCTACCAACTGTAGAGACTGCACTTTCTGAACTTATCACTGAGGAAACTAGGAAACGCATTAAACCTGATATTCCCACCGTACTAGAAGTACCTTCTCGAACAAGCTTTAACAATCATTTTAGTTCTCAAAAATATCATCGTGATACAACTCAAACTGTGTGTTATAACTGCAAGAAACCTGGACATATATCCAAAAATTGTACTGTGCCACCTAACACAACAACATCAGATATGTCTCAGAGTTCAACTTCACAGCTTCATTTGAAATTATTGCAAAGAACCTGGACACACTGTAGGAAACTGTACATCACCTTCATCTAGGAATATGAGAGAAAGAAGAAGGAAACATGCAGCTACATCATCATATAATCCTTCTCCATCATTATTAGCCACACCAACAGTTGAGAAAAGTTCAGAATCAGCAGCAGTCACACAAACCAGTCTAGCTGATATTCAGGAGATGCTCAGACAAGCACTTGGTAATAATCACTCAGCAGCTACTGCTCTCTCAACTCCATCAGGTATTCTTGCAAATGGTTGGTTTCTTGATTCAGGGGCATCAAACCATATGACATTTGATTCAACTCTATTTGAGAATAAACATCCCATTGTTACACCTAATATCCATACCGTAGATGGATCAGCAATATCTGCTACTCACATCGGCCAAGTTAAGGTTACAAATAAGATATATGTACCTAATGTGCTTCTTGTTCCAAAGATTAGAATGAATCTTATATCCATTGGGCAATTGTGTGACCAAGGACTTAATATTTTCTTCTTTCCTCATGGTTGTGTGATACAGGATTCCAAGACAGGGAAGCTAGTTGGGATAGGCCGTAGAGTTGGTCGACTTTATCTCCTTGAAAGTCTTATCATTCCTCGGCAATTTATGAATAAAGAAGTTGTCGCATCTGTTCCTATTTTGCCTTCAACTGTTTCTCCATTTATGTTTTGTCATTCCAAGCTGGGACATGTTTCTTTTTCTCGTCTTACCTATATGATTAATAAAGGTTTATTAGGTTCTATTCAAATAGAAAAAGAACCTCATTGTGTTGCATGTAAGTTGGGAAAACAACCAGCTCTTTCCTTCAGTAATAGCATTACATTATCTACTGCACCCTTTGATCTAATTCACTCTGATGTTTGGGGAAAATCTCCCATTCCATCCAAGGGAGGAGCATTATATTATGTGATTTTTATTGATGATTATACTCGCTTCACATGGATATACTTATTCAACTCAAGAGCAGATTTTCTAAAACTATACTCAGATTTTTCTAGGATGATTAAAACTCAGTTTGAAAAAAACTATCAAAACCTTTCGTGCAGATCAGGGAGGCGAATACATCTCAAATTCTTTTAGAGATTTTCTCAAATCCGAAGGTACTCAACTTCAGTTGTCTTGCACTGAAACTCCAGAGCAAAATGGAGTTGCAGAAAGAAAACATCGTCATATTATTGAGACAGCAAGAACTCAACTTCTCTCTGCTTTTGTTCCCTCTAACTTTTGGGGAGAATCTGTTCTTACAGAAGTATACACCATCAATCGTATTCCTACTGCTGTTATAAGAGGAATATCTCCATATGAAAGTCTTTATGGTAAGCCGCCAAATTATTCTGAACTTCATGTTTTTGGCTCAACATGTTTTGTTCTTCTTACTGAACGAGAACGTAACAAACTAGGTAAAAAGAATACTATTTGTGTGTTCTTAGGATATGGAATAGAACAAAAGGGTTATCGCTGTTATGATCCAGAAAGTAGAAGATTGCGTATCTCTAGACATGTAACCTTCTGGGAGAAAATACCATTCTGGTCTCTTCCTAGTAGCAAAACATCTAGTTTAGAAACATTCTCCTTTATAGATCCTTTTGAAGACGTAATCACATCTCAACCAAATATTCCTATCACTACTCCTGATCTTGCAACTACTCCATCTCCAGAAGTCTTAGAAACTGTCACCAATGACTCTACGGACAATCCTGACATTGCTTCCCGAGAAAGGAATCCTGCAACTGAAGATACAACACTGCCACCTCGTGCTCGTCGACCACCAGCTAAGTACTCTGATTATCATTGTTCTTTATCTTCTATATTGCCTCTACATGAACCCAAATCTTATAGGGAAGCAGTTGCAATCCCTGACTGGCAAGACTCTATGGGAGAGGAGTTAACAGCACACAAGAATGCAAATACATGGGACATGGTAGATCTTCCACCAGGAAAGTCAGTTATTGGTAGCAAGTGGGTTTACAAGATAAAGACAAACTCAGAAGGAAAAATAGAACGATGTAAATCTCGTTTAGTGGCTCAAGGGTACACACAAGAATATGGAATTGACTATGAAGAGACATTTGCTCCTGTTGCTCGCATGACTACAGTGCGCACTCTCATTGTTGTTGCCTCTACTCAAAATTGGGATCTTCACAAAATGGACGTCAAGAATGACTTCCTCCATGGAGAGCTTCAAGAAGAAGTTTATATGCAACCACCACCTGGATTACATCATGCTCCAAATCAAGTATGCAAACTTAACAAAGCATTATATGGTCTCAAACAAGCACCTCGTGCTTGGTTTGAAAAATTCTCAAATGCTATTCTTTAGTATGGATATAGTCAGAGTGCATATGATTCAGCCATGTTTACTCGAAAAACAGAAAATGGAATGGTTATTCTCCTTCTGTATGTAGATGACATGATCATACTGGCAGTGACTTAAAGGAAATCCTTTCTTTGAAGCGTCATCTATTTTCTTGCTTTGAGATGAAAGATCTTGGTCTCTTGAGATACTTTCTTGGGATAGAAGTCAATAAATCCTTTAATAGTTATTTTATTTCTCAAGTTAAGTATGCAACTGAAATTCTTCAGCGTGCAGGGTTAACTGATAGCAAGACTGTTGATACACCTCTAGAACTGAATGTTAAGCTCAACAATTACGAAGGAAAAACATTATCTAATCCTACACTATACCGTCAGCTTGTAGGGAGTCTTAACTATCTTACTATTACACGACCAGATATCATCCATGCAGTCCATATTGTAATCCAGTTTATGTCATATCCAAGATCAACTCACTATGCTGCTGTCCTTCGAATTTTGCGATACATCAAAGGTACTTTATATCAAGGGTTACACTTCTCAAGTAATCCTGATCTTCGTCTTCGTGCATACTCCGACTCTGATTGGGCAGGTGATGTTACTGATCGACGATCAACCACTGGATATTGCCTATTTTTGGGTAATTCATTAATCTCTTGGCGTAGTAAGAAACAATCTGTGGTATCTCGCTCTAGTTCTGAAGCTGAATATCGAGCTCTTGCTCACACCACTTCAGAAATTGTCTGGTTACGATGGCTTCTTCAAGATATGGGAGTTACATCATCCGAGCCAACTCCACTCTCCTATGATAACAAGGTTGCTATTCATATTGCCCACAATGATGTGTTCCACGAGCGTACAGAACACATCGAGATTGACTGTCACTTTGTTCGTCATCACTTCAAACACTTGACAATCTCATTGCCCCATGTTTCTTCAGAATTGCATCTAGCATACATTTTTACTAAGACTTTACCTTCTCCTCGTCTGAAGTTCTTGGCTTCCAAACTCAATATGTGCTTTGCACCATCATGAGTTTGAGAGGGGGTGTTAGAAATATTATCTCCAAGATATTATCATGTTGAGATATTATTTGATAGTATATATTGTTTTCATTAGGCATGTATATTCTCTTTATGTTGTAATATCTTGTTTCCTTATTTTCATCTGTTCACGCATATAAGAACAGGTTGCTTTGTAACCATTTGATTACCTAATAAGAATATATCAATTCTCCAGAATATACATGCCATGACTAGTTTCGTCAGTAACCATAAAAGGCAATTCTCAGAATATTTTTAAACCAAGGGGGACTATGGAAACAAGATGTTGTGCTTATATTACAGCGGGATTACGGGAATATGATAAAAAAAAAATGGATCATTTCAGTGGTAAAGCTGGAGCATAATCATCTTTGACATCTAGAAGATGCTCATTTTTATAAGTGTTTCTGAAAAGTCGGTGGATCTTTAAAAAGAGAAATAGAACTCCATAATCGAGCTGGGGTATCAATTACCAAAAACTTTAACAAATCAGTTATTTGACGGGGTTCGTACAAGGATGTAGGATGCATTGAAAAAGACTTTCAAAATGCAGTCGCTAAAGTAAGACGCCTAAGACTTGGTGAGGGAGATGCATCAACAGTTCTGAAATATTTTTGGAAGATGAGTAAATAAAACTCGGGGTTTTATTTTAAAGTTGATTTGGACGATGAAAACCACTTGAGGAATATTTTTTGGGCAGATGTTATGAGTAGAGAGGCTCGTAAAGAGTTTAGTGATGTTGTTAGCTTCGACACTACGTATTTGGTAAATAAATATGATATGCCATTTGCTCCTTTTGTTGCGGTTAATCACCATGGACAAACAATTTTACTTGGTTGTGGGTTGGTTTCGAGTGAAGATACAGAAACATTTGTATGGTTGTTTTTCGCATGGTTGGATTGTATTTTGGGGAAAGATCCACAGGAAATAATAACGGACCAAGCAAGGGCGATGAAAAATGCCATAGAGATCGTATTTCCTCAAGCTAGACATTGTTGGTGTTTATGGCATGTGATGAAAAAACTTTCGAAGAAATTTGGTGCTTATGACAGATATTTAGCTATTACTTTTGACATGAAAGTTGTGGTGTATGATTTGCAAACTTCAGATGAGTTTGAACAGATGTGGTACTAGATGTTGGTAGAATATGGCTTGGAAAACAACAAATGGTTGAATGATTTGTTTGAGGAAAGGACTCGTTGGGTTCCATGTTACCTCAAAAATACATTTTGGGCAGGGATGTCGACTACTCAAAAAAGTGAAGGAATAAATGTATTTTTTGATTCGTATATAGATGCAAGAAATACACTTAACAGTTTGTGGAGCAATAAGATTTTGCATTGGGGAAGAAGGCGGAAAAGGAAATGCAATCGGATGATGTATCCTCTCTAAAAACTATTCCCACGGTAATTACTTAACCCATGGAGAAACAAATACAAAAAAGGTACACTAAATCTAAGTTTAGAGAATTTAAAGTTGAATTAGTATCAGTGTTATATTGTAACTTATCTAAGATTGAAAAAACATCTACCTATGCGACCTACTACATCAAAGAAGACGTATATATTGAGGATGTTGTTCATAGTTTTCATAAAATTACGACTTTTTATGTAACATATAATGCAGAAGAATGTGATTCCATTGTTCTAGTCAAAAGTATGCATTTAGAAGAACTCAATGCAGACATGCTTTAAGTGTTTTGTGTTATAAAAATGTAAGAAAACTTCCAGATAAGTATATCTTGAGATGGTGGCGGAAAGATATGGTAAGATCCCATACAAAGGTTAAAGTGGGTTTTAGTTGTTGGACTAACGATGTAAAAACTTAGCGATATCATGATTTATGCACTAAATTTGGTGAGCTTGTTGATTGGGTAGTAGGAGATGAGACTCAATATCGTGATACCGATAACTGGTTGGATTGTAACAGAAAAGAAGTGCAACTGATAATCCTTAAAGCTAAGTATAGCTGCAGAAGCTTAAGGCGAAACAAGTCTTGGAGAATGGGGATGAGATGGTATATGAAGATGATGATGATCCACTACACAAGAAAAAAAAAGGTCGTCCACGTAAGATAGCTAACCAACAACCAAAGAGGCGTACGAAGAAAAAAGTAACACATAAATGAATTTTCAATTTTCTTAGACATTTTAGTAATACTGGTCTTTTATCAAATTTAGTATTAAATATTAATTGTATAGGATGGGTGGAATGATGATATTGATGCATCTCAAACAAATCAAATCTTTAACCCATCGAACAACAACATGGATTGATATATCCTGCACAACAACAACAACATAGGTTAATGTATTCGGGACAATAACAAGGACATGGATTAATGTATCCGTAAAAATCATATGGATATATATGAAAACAATGTGAGCACATACGATTAAGAGTCTGTAAAAGCATATCTCGGTTGAACTCACCAAACGTTGGTATGTCAAGTTTGGTTGTCATATTTTAGTGTGTCAAAACTCATATAAAGTCGCTTGATTATATACTAGAGTCAACTTCGTTTAGGTTAGACTAGAAAGTCTAGGAATGTTGAGAAATAAAAGTATCACCCCGAAGACCTGAAGTGAAGAAGTAGCGAAGTACAACGACGACACCATCCTTTCACTTGAGGTTAGTAATATTGACTTGAATTGTTTCATTCCTAACGTATCTTTCAAGTCGTTCTATATTGAAAACATAACTGTGAAGCTGTATATACTGTACATATTGTATAATACTCTAGTCATGTGACATCGTCATAATTGTATGATCATAGTATTAGGGAATTAGACTACGAAGTATAACGCTTATCTTTTGAACTTCGTAGATATGACATCGATATAATCTTGTGTATACTGTTATGATTATGTGAATGGGTTATGGTGAAGATTTCATCCAAGGAAACAATGTTTTACATCCGTTTAAAGGAACTACATTCATGAACTCGTTTCGTGAATCGAAAGGGACATCATTATGCTTATTGGTCCGGCTATTCATTGCAAATCTTTGGATGACCAATATGTGTGAGATGGTAAGAGCCGATCGTAACTATGTTATGTATCTTGGTATTACTAATGACAATGCCTGACTTATGATTTGGTATGACTGGTTTTTATTAATTGGTGTAACCGATCCTAAGTAACCATCATGAGATGGTATGATCGATATTTATAATTGGTGTGACCAATCCTAGTAATTGGTGTGACCTATCCTAGTAATTGGCGTGACCGATCACAGAGTGTTGGTAATCGATCCTTGTAATTGGTAACCGTCCTGGTAACTGGTGTAACCGTTCCTGGTAACTGGTGCAACCGACCACAAGCAATACCATAGAAATATGGAACCGAGACACTGGTAACTGATGTGACCGGTCCTAGTAACTTGTGTCGACCGATCACAATTATTTCCATATTAAGGTATAAGTGATCCTAGTGATTGGTAGAACCGGTTGGACCCACGTATGTGATTTGATTTGATCAGTCACATAGTTATCTTGGAATACATGTCAACCAATTTTAAACTTGTTTGGAAGTGTGGTATAACCGATTCCAAGAATGTAAATCCATGTAAATATGAATAAGGATTTACAGTGAAAAGATGTCAACATATTTTGAACACGTGCAGTGACACTTATCATTTATTGTTCAAAGATATTCCTTAGTACTCAAAGAGATCATGTGCCGAAATAAATTGAGAAACTTTTAATTAAGGTTTTTGGTTTTATATGCTTTAATTATCAGCAATTAAATGCATATATCTAAAGAATAAAAATTAGTAATGTGCATTTACTAATTGGAGATTTTCTATTGAGAGATTTCGGAAATATTGGACAAGCATTTATTGGAATTAAGAAAACCGAATTTTTCCATTCATTGCAAATCTTGAGAATATTTTCGGCTTTGGAAATTCCTTGATATCTGAACATCCTTGGTATATAAATACCTAAGTTTGCATTTCTAGCAAACTATCCTAAGAGCCAGACAAACTTCATTTCTTGTTGTTTCTGGTGGAGCCATCTATTTGGAGAGAAAGTATCCTAATTAGGTGAAATCTCTTATGACCGCTTGTTTAAAGACTTATGTGGGATCAAGAAGCTCTACGAGTACCGTTGGTGGGAAACTAAATAATTGCAGTGTTATTAGTTTTCAATTGATTTGATTGACTAACGGTTGTTGAAACTTTTATTGCACCTAGTTTGTTTATTCTTAAGAATCTTCTCTTATAATATAAGATTCACTCAAACTGGATCGAAGTATCGACGGGATCTTTAGAACTGTTGTTAGATCTAAAGACATCCTGTGATAATCCATTGTTAACAGACTCTGTTCTGTGTGTGATTGATCACAAGAGATTCAAGTGGCATTGTGCAGGTTATTATTGAAGATCAAAGAATATTTGAAGACGAAGAAGATTTCTTATTAGTTCTCATATCTTTATGTGTGCACAAACCTTGATCGTCTGGGATCCAACTAGAATCAGATTTATTCGATTGATTAGTTGCATGAGATCGACATCACTTTATAGTTTCTCGTTGAGATCTATACTGATTGATTGCGAATCTAAACTTAATTGCTTTTGTAGTTATTGGACAGATTGATCTAACATGGAAAAGGACTTTATTAGATTAAACGAAAGAGCCTTTGCGCATGACTTGAGATATCTTTATCTTGAAAGAATCATTACCAAATACATTTGTTGTTCCTTTACTGTTTGGAATACGATGCAAAGGAATTATACTAGTGCTTGACCTTCGAAGTCGGAAGCACAGAGATATTAGGAAATAAGTGAACTGGGAGTAGTTGCTTGGTCTCAACTATACGAATTTATTTTAGATTTTGTATAGCGGCTTAATTATGAGAGTATTCAATTCTGGACTAGGTCCCGGGGTTTCTCTGCATTTTCCGTTTCCTCGTTGACAAAATCTTGCTGTGTCTTTTACTTTGATTTCCGCATTATAATTGTTTATTATAATAAAGTAAAATACACAAATGTTAACTCTGCATTACTTGATAGTGATCCTATAGAGTTTGGTTAAGTCCGAACCTACTATCAAGTAACATACTTCGTTGTCGCATTGTATCGATCTTGTATCCATAGTCAATCACACAAGTTATCTTTTTGTTGTATTGTCTCGATCTCATATGCATAGGCAATCACACGAAGTGTGAACCTATTAGTTGTGTTGTCTCGACACTGTCCATAGACGATCACTTTCGGTAGAGGACTTATAGGTTGAAACAAAAAGATTGTGATGTATTTGGGTACCCTCGTATTTTCAGAGTCCATTATATATAGGGAGTGTACATTTGAATATATTGATTGGTTGTATATACCTTGATATCATTTTGTAGGGTATGCAATATCAGAGCATTGCAGGAGGATATAATGGAGGCTTGTTTACTGAATGGATGCTAAATGGAAGTCCATATGGATAATTTAAGATGACCATCATTTTTTGTTGTTGTTTTCCAATCTCTTTATTGATCTAAGATTAACAATGAAACAAGAACCTCTATTTATATTAATTCGTATGTAATGAACAAAGGGCGTGGCATGCTGCCAACAAAAAGCAGAGAAATCATTTTAAATATTAAGCAGATTTTTGGGTGTGGCATACTTCATAGCATTAAAACAATGTAACATATGTGTTTGGAATTTTATAACATGTATGTACAAAATTGAACGTTATGTTTTATTACGTTGTTTGTATCCTAAATATTCTGCACCAAAAATGGGCTTACTTAGGACTAGAAAGCTCCTCTCAATAACTAAGTATAGGTCAATGGGCCTAATATGCTCATCTAGTTAGCCAAGTATGGCTAACTAGGCCTCACAAGCACTCTAAATAGAAACCCATGTGCGTAGAAACAAGCTAAGGAAGAACCCCATCACCCACTTCCGCGTCATCATGCCATGTCAACAGCGTGGGAAAATCAGAAGGCGACACGTCAGCAGCAAGGTGACAGGTTAGTGATACGTCAGCAGTTTGTCGCGTCAGCATCTGCCACGTCAGCAACCTGTCGCGTCAGCAGTTGACACGTCAGCAACCTGCCACGTCAGCACCAACTGCCACGTCAACAGAAAACGTCCAACCAGAAACTACCACGTCAGCACCAAACTGCCACGCCAGCACTCCGCCACGTCATCAGTTTGCCACATCAGCAGATGGCCGGCGGCGGCGATGCAGTAGCAGATGGTCGGCGGCCACGCCCGGCGGCGGCGGTAGGCTTGGGAATGTGTGTAAAATAAGAGAATAAGAAGCCTACATGTTGTAACCGCAAGTGCACGGTGTCGTGATGTAGTGTGTGCAAGTGCGAGTCGATCCACAGAGACTTGTGTGTGTAAGTTGAAGTTTCCTAAACTATTCTAAACTAAGCAGTGACAGTAAACAAGAATGTGAACTTCAGTGGCAGTGAGCCAAAGGCAGTGATAAAGAAACAAAGGCAGTGAGCCAAAGAACACAGAGTGTAAACACTAAGAATGAAGGTACTAGGGCAGTGAATCCACCACTAACTTATACTAGTTATTCTACTAGTGATCCTAACCTTGTCCTTATAGTTGATAACAGGGGAGATGCAAGTCTTCTGTGTATCTAAGGTAACTCCTATATGAATAAATCAATCACAACAGCTAAGGTATCTTCTCCAAAGCATCAACTGTCTGTTTAAGGCACAGCTGATCAAAGGGTCAAGATGTGTAATAAATCATGAGCTGCAGTTCTACAACACTGGAGTGTTCTAACTACAATGGATGCATGACATTCACTGTGAAAGGCTAGTGTTGAAGCCCTAAGACTGAGTTTCAATTTAAACATTTAAGCACAACAAGATTAATGCCATTAGCATGAATAATAAGTAACAAACTAGAGCTCCATCTAAACCCTAGCAGATGGAATTAAAACATCATGAACATAATTGACAGTGAAAAACAATTGAAAATAACACAGTTGAGGAACTAGCTAGTCCAGTCCTCTTGGGTGAAGCTCTGGATAGCCCAGGCATGGTTACAACACACACCCACACATCATATTTATACCCAATTTATCAATTTAGGGTTTCCCCAAATTCCCAAATTCAACAGTTGAAATTAGGGTTCGACTTTACCTAATTTGACGTGACAAATCACTCAAGAAGGTCGAGCCATTTCTTCTCTGACTCTCCTGCTCCTCTCCATGCCTTCCAATTGCGTTTCTAACTCGACCTAATTCATCAATCTCTCACCTAAGGTTTCAGAGATAGAAAAGATGAGAGATTGATGAAATAGATGGGTAGAAGGCTAGGGTAATGATGGGTTTTGGTTGTTAGAGTGGTAGGATGGTGATGGTAGCTGTGGCAGGTGGCTGAGGTAGTGGAGAAGGTGGTGGCAGGGAGTGGTGGTTCTGCAGAGGTGAGGGAGAAGATGAGATCGATGGTTTTGGGAAGAAGGGAGTGTTTGGTTTGCTGCTCGACTTGGGATGTAGGTGTTTGGTACTATGGTGTGTGTCGGGGATAGCAAATGTTGATGCACAGCGAGGATGAGACGTGGGATGTGGAGATGGTGGATCGATCTAACGACGAGATGGAAGGAAGCGATGAGCGACCGTTGGATGCGGAAGTACAACGAAATTGACGGCTCAAGATGGAGTTAGGTGCTATAGTGTTTGACAGGAGCTTCAGATTTTGATGCACTATGATGAAGCGAACGTAGGATGCTGAGATGATCCAATCTGACGGCTGAAGATGAAGGCGGGTATGGATATTGGAAATGGGTTTGGGTGAGGGGTTTGGGACTTGGGTATGCCAAGCCGATATCTTCTTTAAGAACAATTCTTCCTCTTCAAGCCCAGTTCTAGCCTTTTGGTCTTGCGCACAACATTCTTCGCGGCTTCCTTGTGTGATTCCTCTTGGCTTCCACCACTTTTCTGCTCTTTTTGCTCCGTAATTCATCTAAACTTTATTTACAACCTAAAAATGCAAAATTAATTAATAAAAATATTTATTCTTGAAAACAATGAAAATGCAGAATATGGGATAAAATGTAGAATTAATGCACAAAAGATGAGTTAAATGCCAAGAAAAATATATAGAAATATGCACTTTTTAGCACTCATCAAATACCCCCAAACCTGAATTTTACTTGTCCTCAAGTAAAACAAAACTAAGGAAATCCTACCTATACCACTGTCGCTGGTCTCTCGAATGCATTTAGCGTATGCACTAATACTTTTAAACCACTAAGTGTCCCTAGTGGACGAGTTGAAGTCTCGTGAAGGTTTGCTTAGAACGTACCTACAAAGTTCTAGGACAAAATATAAGCTCAGATTCCATGAAATGTGACATGTGCAAGACAGTAGAATCTCACAGCAAAATGGAGATGTCAATCTAGATATCAAAGGCACAATCCTAGCACTGATAACAAATAAAGACATGTGATAAGAGTGTAAAGTGTATCTACACATGTGTAAAGAAAGATTGGATGTTATGACTACTAATCACCAAGAGATAGTTTCTCAGGCTAAGAACCGAGGTCGAAATCTAGCTAGTTTTCCGGACTTTACGAGAATTGTGAATGAGTTGGAGGTATTTCACAATTACCCGCGTTGTACATCAATGGCATACACCCTTCCTTGCTTATAACACAAAAACACAAAAGATGACTCTTTACATGACTCTTATTTACATTGACTACTCTCTTTTATTTTTGGAACAAGAGAGAACTATTGTCTTTACATGACACATATGGAATTGATAAATACTTGAAATTTTTTTTTTTTTTTGTTTTTTTTTTTTTTTTGATTTTTTTTTTCTGAATATATACATCGTTCTTTTTTTTTTTGAAAAAAAAAAAAATTTACAGCATGGTAATTCTTTTGATACATAAGCAAAAAGAAACAAAAATTACATGACACTTTGCAAGAGGTAGCCCTTTTTGATGCACCCAGTTAAATTCGATGGTTGTCTTTCTTAATGTAACCTCCACCTTCTATCCCAACCAACCAAAGAACAAGCTAGTCAAGTTTCGTTCAGTATTCTAAAGTGATTGGCAACTAAAACTTCCGATGGAACACTTCAAGGATGAGGCTATACATGTATTGGTAGATCGTGCGCGTGCAAGTTTCTTATCACTATGTGAATTGTGCTAGAATCAGGGTGCCTAAATATGTAGACTAAGAATCCTTATGTTTACATACATGCACAAGAGTCAACATTTCAAGGTAAATGAGCTCCATTTTTATGTTTTTATCATTTTCTATTTTTTAATTTTTTATTTTGATTTTTTCATTTTTTCATTTTTTTTTTCAAAAAGAAAGAGTTCAGTTTTCAATTATAGCATGTGATCGTGGTATCTATACCATACCCCCAAACCTAAACTAAACATTGTTCTCAATGTTTCAAAATATGAAAAGAATTATAACATACGAATAGGATTATGCTGAGTAGAGAAAAAGGAAAGAGAATACCCGATTTGAAGGCGAAAGCAAAATTAGAACTCCGTTATTCAAGGCAAAAATCCAACATATTTCAGTTAAGAGTCACATTGGATTAGCAAAATATGTACAAAAGAAACAAAAGATTTAACTAAGAAACTATCTACTAGATTCTATACAAGAAAATTTGGTTTTTAATGGGATTGGACTTTTTGGGAAAATTTTGGTTTTGTCGGGAGACATTTGGTTTTGATGGGAAAAAGAAAATTTTTGGTTTTTAGGGAAACATTTGGAAAACTTTGGTTTTTATGGGAGAAAAACATTTGGTTTTTAATGGGTTTCGAAAAGAAAATTTTGGTTTTAAAATCGGGAGCAAGCCCACATTGGTGGAAGAATGCACAACCCACTAGAAATTTGAAAACAGCCCACAACTTGTGTGAAGTGAAGCCCAACGAATTAGTTTGAATTGAGCCCAGCAAAAGGTTTTGAAAAAGAAGAGGTCCAACTGTTTGGGTTCAGGAGCCCAGAAGTTCAGTTTCAGTTTGGTTTTGGGCTAACAGAATAGCCAAAATTCGAGGCCCAGTTGGGCTTAAAAATTGTTTTTCCAATTTTAATTTGGGTCAAGCCCAGAGTTTAGAAATTCAAATTTCAGAGTTGAAACTCACAGTTCAGAAACAAAATAAGCCCACAGTTCAGCTTAAATACAGGCCCACAGTTTAGTTAAACTACAAGCCCAGCATTCAGTCTTAAAATTACAAGCCCAAAAATTTGGCTTACTGATGGGTTTAGGCTTACTAGTTAGCACAGCCCAGCTGCTCAGTAATTGCAGTTGCACAGCCTAGTTGGGCTTGGTTCACAGCAACAGCAACTTCAGCAAGAGCACCAGAGGCTCATCAGCAACAGCAAGAAGAAGAAGAAGCAGCAGCAGCAACACAGAAAACAGCAGCAGCACCAGAGGCTGGTTGTAGCAAAAGCAGGAGTTGACAGCAGCAACAGCATCAGTTCAGCCATAGCACAGCAGCAAGTAGCACCAGCAACAAGTAGTTCAGTGCAACAACAACAGGAAAAAGAAGAAAGAATAGCAGCACAGCTGCAGCAACAACAGCTGCAGCAACAACAGCAAGAGCCCCAGAGGCTCAGCACCAGTAGCAGCAACTCCACAGCAACAGAAGACAAACAGCAGCAACACCAACTACCTGACAGTCATTGTGTGTGATCAGTACACAGAAAAGACAGGGGAAAAAAAGGAAAATTGCATAAAGCAGTGCAGTTTGCAGCTGTAGTTGGCAAGGCCAAGATGCTTGACAGATAATATGCAGCTACAGATGTAGTGACCAAACGGAACACTAACATGCAGGCTAAGCTAAAGATATAGAGCAGGCATGCAGGCTAATATGCAGATGCAGATGCAAATGGAAATGGAACAGATGCAGGCTAATCTACAGATGCAGATGACGCAGATATGATGCAAAATTTACAGACTAAGTTACAGTTAAAGACACTAAGGCTAAGTTAGAGATGCAGGAATTACAGACTAAGTTACAGCTAAAGCAGCTAAAACAGTTATACTAAGTTACACTAAACAAGCTAAGTTACAGCTAAGTTTGAAAATAGAAAAGCAAGAGCACAAATTTTTTTATTTATTTATTTATTATTTTTTTTTCTTTCAACTACACAGCACCAGTCCCCGGCAGCGGCGCCAAAAACTTGGTAGGCTTGGGAATGTGTGTAAAATAAGAGAATAAGAAGCCTACATGTTGTAACCGCAAGTGCACGGTGTCGTGATGTAGTGTGTGCAAGTGCGAGTCGATCCACAGAGACTTGTGTGTGTAAGTTGAAGTTTCCTAAACTATTCTAAACTAAGCAGTGACAGTAAACAAGAATGTGAACTTCAGTGGTAGTGAGCCAAAGGCAGTGATAAAGAAACAAACGCAGTGAGCCAAAGAACACAGAGTCTAAACACTAAGAATGAAGGTACTAGGGCAGTGAATCCACCACTAACTTATACTAGTTATTCTACTAGTGATCCTAACCTTGTCCTTATAGTTGATAACAGGGGAGATGCAAGTCTTCTGTGTATCTAAGGTAACTCCTATATGAATAAATCAATCACAACAGCTAAGGTATCTTCTCCAAAGCATCAACTGTATGTTTAAGGCACAGCTGATCAAAGGGTCAAGATGTGTAATGAATCATGAGCTGCAGTTCTACAACAGTGGAGTGTTCTAACTACAATGGATGCATGACATTCACTGTGAAAGGCTAGTGTTGAAGCCCTAAGACTGAGTTTCAATTTAAACATTTAAACACAACAAGATTAATGTCATTAGCATGAATAATAAGTAACAAACTAGAGCTTCATCTAAACCCTAGCAGATGGAATTAAAACATCATGAACATAATTGACAGTGCAAAACAATTGAAAATAACACAGTTGAGGAACTGGCTAGTCCAGTCCTCTTGGGTGAAGCTCTGGCTAGCCCAGGCATGGTTACAACACACACCCACACATCATATTTATACCCAATTTATCAATTTAGGGTTTCCCCGAATTCCCAAATTCAACAGTTGAAATTAGGGTTCGACTTTACCTAATTTGACGTGACAAATCACTCAAGAAGGTCGACCCATTTCTTCTCTGACTCTCTTGCTCCTCTCCATTCCTTCCAATTGCGTTTCTAACTCGACCTAATTCATCAATCTCTCACCTAGGGTTTCAGAGATAGAAAAGAGGATAAATTGATGAAATAGATGGGTAGAAGGCTAGGGTAATGATGGGTTTTGGTTGTTAGAGTAGTAGGATGGTGATGTTAGCTGTGGTAGGTGGCTGAGGCAGTGGAGAAGGTGGTGGCAGGGAGTGGTGGTTCTGCAGAGGTGAGGGAGAAGATGATTGATGGTTTTGGGAAGAAGGGAGTGTTTGGTTTGCTGCTCGACTTGGGATGTAGGTGTTTGGTACTATGGTGTGTATCGGGGATAGCAAATGTTGATGCACAGCGAGGATAAGACGTGGGATGTGGAGATGGTGGATCGATCTAACGACGAGATGGAAGGAAGCGAGGAGCGACCGTTGGATGCGGAAGTACAACGAAATTGACGGCTCAAGATGGAGTTAGGTGCTATAGTGTTTGACAGGAGCTTCATATTTTTAAGCACTATGATGAAGCGACCGTAGGATGCTGAGATGATCCAATCTGACGGCTGAAGATGAAGGCGGGTATGGATATTGGAAATGGGTTTGGGTGAGGGGTTTGGGCCTTGGGTATGCCAAGCCCATATCTTCTTTAAGAACAGTTCTTCCTTTTCAAGCCCAGTTCTAGCCTTTTGGTCTTGCGCACAACATTCTTCGCGGCTTCCTTGTGTGATTCCTCTTGGCTTCCACCACTTTTCTGCTCTTTTTTCTCCATAATTCATCCAAACTTTATTTACAACCTAAAAATGCAAAATTAATTAATAAAAATATTTATTCTTGAAAACAATGAAAATACAGAATATGGGATAAAATGTAGAATTAATGCCAAGAGAAATATATAGAAATATGCACAAAAGATGAGTTAAATGCTAAGAAAAATATATAGAAATATGCACTTTTTAGCACTCATCACATAGCAGGAGAAGTGAAGCGGAAGAGCACGAAATTGAAGTTCAATCAGCTCCAGCAGTACCCACTAAGAACAGGCAGGGTCAAGATCGTGCTCATAACAGATCCCTGGATCATGAACGAGTTCGAGATCGCTTCCGTGACAGAACTCTAGATCTGAATCGGAGAAGGAAAAAACAACCAGCAAACGAAGATGGGGGAATTTATGTTGATGGGGAAAACCCACATGTTCGAGGAAATAGAAAACGTGCATTTGGCATCCCATCAAGGAGGAAAAACGATCGAGAGGATGAAAGAGACGGACGAACTGCGACTCCTAGTACAGAGGAAGAACTGTTACTCGATCGTCTGAACGAGTTGGAGAAGGAGAATGCTTTGCTGAGGTTAGAACGTGAAAACCATCCTCGACCTAGGTCTGGTATTCCGAACAACCATCGGGGTCGGTCCGTATGGCAACGGCTTGGCAGTCGAATTAGCCTTCAAGATGCAAACCCAAACAGAGAAGTGATCAACCTTGATCGACCAAAGGTTAATCTGTTTCCTACTGGAGATTTGCCTAAACGAAGACCTGTACGACCTCACCGAGGAGGGACCAAGCCAGCTGCAACTCAGCATAGTGAGGCCAGAACCACCAACCGCTCAAAACGCCTCAGAAATGACGACGACGAGGTTCGAGATCGGCACGATGAAAGAGAATTTTTGCACGATTACTATGCTCGTTCGGAGCAAGGTAGAGCTGGGAAAAGCAAAAAATCCAAAGCTAATATTCCAGAGGATCGGGTTTATGAGAAAGAAGACAGTTCCTCTGATGGCGACATAGGCGCAATAACAGAAGCTCGCCTTACCAAGATGATCGAGAAAGTAATGTCGAAAAAGCAATCCAGAGAAGAAAAGATGGATCGGTTACATCGATCGGCAGGAGCCCCTTTCAAGCTGAATATCCGAGAATTCCGACCGCCTGTGAATTTTCTGGTTCCAAAGCTTCCAGAATTTGATGAGAAAATAGATGATCCAGATCAGCATGTTTTACACTATGAAACTGCCATGATCCTATGGCAGCACAGTGATGCGTTGATGTGTAAAATGTTTCCACAGTCTCTGGTTGGAGGAGCAATAAAATGGTTCAATAAACTCCCTGCACAATCTATCGGTACTTACCATGAATTGGTTGGAGAATTCTGCTCCCACTACAAGTACAACAGACGCGATCGGAAGGGATGCCATGATTTCTTCCTTTTAGAAATTCGGAAGGATGAAAGCATTAGACAGTTTACTCGACGCTTCAAGCAAGAGTTAGCATATGTAGATGGTGCCAACGATCAAACCGTCATCGAAGCTTATAAACAGGCGTACCAGTACGATCAAAGAGGTATATGCGGTTCCTTGGTCAGGAGACCATCAAAGACTCTGGAAGGACTGTATGATCGAGTGGAAAAATACGCTCGAGTGGAAGATGATTCCAAATATCGAAAGACAAGATATGTTCACAGATCATCCAGTCATCCCAGCGATAGGAGGAAAGACAAGTCGAAGAAACGTTCGAACGCCCAGCACAATGATCGAGGTGAAGTCCGGGAGAAGAACCAAAGTGAACGAATGGAAGCTGGATACCAAAAATATCATGATATGAAGCTGACTCCGTTGAACATACAACTTGCAGAGTTGTATAAGAAAATCAGCAAGGATTTGAGCCCCCTCATCCTTTGCCATCATAAACACATGATAAACGTGATAAGAGCAAATACTGCAAGTTCCATAAAGACCATGGTCACAAGACCGAGAATTGCGCGCTTTACAGATCGAGGTCCAGCGAATGATAGACGCTGGAAATCTACAAGAGTACGTAAAAAAGGATTTTGGGAAAGGTCCTGGATAGTTTGGCACATCACATGTGATCAACGCTCATGTGATTAACGTCAGTCACGCCAGGATCCACTCAATGACCAGGCGGTCATCGGAATATGAGACCAGGAGAAAGCTCAGGCATCTAAAAGAATGGTACTTGACAAATCACATCGATTTTGTCAGCGGCAATGGAGCAGAAATTCGGGAGATTGGGTGTACAAAGATCGAGTTCTCTGCAGCAGACATGATAGGTGTATATGCTCCACACAATGATGTTATTGTTATAACTGCTTGGATTGGCATGTTTCGTGTACACCGGATTCTGGTGGATACAGGTAGATCAGTGAGCGTGCTGTTTTCAGGAGCTTATTCCTCTATGAATCTTCCACACGACTTGATCGAGGCGGATGAAAATCCAATTATCGGTTTCAGCGGCGAAGTTACAAAGACGATTGGAAAAGTGAAGATACCTATAACAGTGGCTGACAAGTCTGTTCTAGGAAATTTCCTGCTACTTGACTGTAGGGCTCCCTACAACGCGATTGTAGGTCGAGACTGGCTGCATGAGATCGGTGCAGTCACGTCATCTTATCATCAATGTCTGAAGTTTCTTGCCCCTGAAGGAGTCGTGAAAGTTAGGAGTGACCAGATGGCCGCCCACAAGTGTCACGAGAGTGCAATGAACGAGTACAAGAAGTCAGAAGTTAGTGGGAATCAAATCATGCGATTCGAGCAGAAATAGCAATCACAGAGCCCTCTCCCTCCAGAATCATATGTGGGAGAGGACGTTGTTGAACCCCCAACAGTTGAGAAACTGATCGAGGTCCATATTGGAGATGGGGAGCACAAAACAACGTTCGTAGGGGCAGATCTTCCTGCACATGAACGTGATGGTTTGATTACATTGCTAAGGGAAAACGCCGACGTTTACGCATGGAGTTTCGCTGAGATGCCGGGGATAGATCCGAATGTAGCCTGCCACAGGCTAAATATCGATGAGAAGTTTCATCCAGTTCGTCAGAAAATCAGGAATATGGCGCAAAGAAAAAAAGATGGAGTTACTGCAGAAGTCGAAAATCTGTTGGAAGCAGGCTTTATTCGCCCAATACAATATCCTCGCTGGCTGCCAAATGTCGTACCCGTTTCGTGTCTGTATCGATTTTACTGATTTGAATAAAGCATATCCGAGTGATCCATACCCACTGCCACGGATAAGAGATTTAGTAGACGCAACCTCGGGGTACATGAGACTGTCATTCATGGATGGTTTTTCAGGGTATAACCAAATACCTTTGTTCGAGGAATATCAAGAGCATACTGCGTTCGTGACCGACAGAGGAGTTTATTGCTATACTGTAATGTCGTTCGGGATAAAGAACGCAGGGGCAACCTACCAGCACTTGGTTGACCATATGTTTAAGGACCTGATTAGGAAGTCGATGGAAGTGTATATCGACGATATGGTGGTGAAATTTGAACAAAAGGAGTCGCATTTTCTTGACCTGCAGAAGACATTCGATATCTTGAGGCAATATCTATGAAACTCAACCCAACAAAGTGTTCATTCGGGTTGTCGTAGGGAAAATTCTTAGGATACTTGATGACGCACAGAGGAATCGAGGCGAATTCGGAGCAAATCAGGCGAATTGAGAAGATAGCCCTTGCATTGTTCCATGCATCTCGTCACCTCAAGCCTTACTTCCAAGGCAGGCAGATCGAAGTGTACTCGGAACATGCTGATGATTCCAGTTGACTAGCCATATGGTCAAATTTTCTGGGGTCGTATGAGATCAAATACGAAACCAGAACTACAGAGAAGGGACACGCCCTGGATGCACAATTAGAAGATTTTCTTGTGGACGATATACAAACGGTTACTAGAGAAGAAGAAGAAGAGTTGTTCAAACCCATTGAACCAACCACTGATCAGACTGGGGGAGAGTCGAAAATGGAGGTCGATACACCTGAACCATTATGGACCGTATTTACTGATGGTTCATCAAATGTTGGTGGAGCTGGAGTTGGATGTGTCATCCTTACTCCAGAAGGTTCGAGGATCGAGAAAGCAACCAGACTGGGTTTTCAAGCATCAAATAATGAAGCTGAATACGAGGCTGCAATTATCGGTTTAAAGGTTGTTAAACAGTTAGATGCGAAGAACGTGAAGTTGGTGACTGATTCCATGTTAGTAGTTAACCAGTTTCTGGGGACCTACAGAGCCAAGGAAGAAAGGATGGCCTTATATTTGGATCATATGAGAAAGCTGGCAAATGAGTTTGACCAGTTCTCTAATGGGAAGCGACCGCGATTGGAAAACAGGCACGTAGATTCTTTAGCATATCTTTCTTTCGCAGTCGAAACTGATACCACTCGTTTCATCGTAGTAGATTTCCAAGAACTACCTAGCATCTCCGACAGCCACTGCGTTCTGGCTGTCGAACACGCTAGTGGGGGCGAAGGGGCATCTACATCTGCAGATGGAGATACTAAGGTCATCGACAGCAATATGGATGTCGACAGTCCAGCAATTGATGATTCTGGCAGTCATGTTGAAAACGCTGCAGACTGGCGTCAGCCTTACATCCAGTATTTGACAAACGACAAACTCCCAGAAGATGAGAAACTTGCTGCGAAGGTGAAAAAGAATGTATGGAGATATTCAATGATCGAGGGACAACTGTACCGCAAACCTGTAGCTTTGGAGCCATTTTTGTGGTGCATATCAGCAGAGGAAGGGCAACTGATATTGAGAGAGGCTCACGAAGGAATATGTGGAAGTCATTCTGGAGGGCGCAGTCTCGCGCACAGGATACTCACCCAGAGGTATTTCTGGCCATACATGCAAAAAGATGCTAAAGAATACGCGCAGAAATGTGTGCCATGACAAGAGCACGCTCCAATTCCTAAAAGGCCCACCAACGAATTGCATCCAGTTTTTAGTCCCTGGCCATTCTCTATGTGGGGACTAGACATCGTATGACCACTTCCCAAAGCTCCTGGAGGCGTAAGATTCATATTAGCCGATACTGATTATTTCACCAAATGGGTCGAAGCAGTGGCACTAGTACACGTTACCAGACATGATGTAAAAAGGTTCATATGGGAGAATATCGTCTGCAGATTTGGAATCCGCGATAATATCAGACAATGGGAAGCAGTTCAATTCTGGGGTGATCAAAGACTTCTGCAATGGTTTGAATATTCGCCACAATTTCTCATCTCCTTATATGCTCAAAGCAACGGGAAGGCGGAAGCAACCAATCGCGTTATTATGGACAATCTCAAGAAAAGGCTGGAGAAGGCGAAAGGGAAATGGACAGAAGAGTTCGCAAGGGTCTTATGGTCGTATCGAACAACCCCGAAAAGATCCACTGGATTTTCGCCATTTACACTGGCTTATGGAACAGAGGTGGTCATACCCACCGAGGTACAACTCAAGACTACCAAAACTCGTGTTGTCAAGTGTGGAAAAAATGACAGCATACTAGCCTTGGATAAAGAGTTGCTGGAAGAACAAAGGGAAACAACCATGCAGCGGTTGGTTCAATACCAGCAGGCAATCAAACTGAGCTATGACCGAAAAGTCAGAGAACAGTTATTCAAACCTGGGGAATATGTCTTGAAGAAAACTCGAGCAGCCACAATGGAATCAAACTCGGAAAACTCGGAACGAATTGGGAAGGCCCATACATAGTCGACAAGTCTGCATCCCGTGGCTCTTACTACTTAAGGAACCTCGACGGTACTGAAGATGGTAAGCCATGGAAGCCGTGGAATTCATTCCACCTGAAGAATTTTTATCATTAGAAGTAGTTTTAAATCCTGCTGTGCTGCACTCTTTTTCCTTTATGTTGGTTTTATCCCACTGGGTTTTCCAAGCAAATGTTTTAACGAGGAAGCTGATGTCGAACAGTAGGTACTTATCTTGTTATTTTTATTCAGAAATTTAATTCAACATAACTTTGATATTCCACACTTTGTCAAAATTGTTCGTGTTTAATTATAAGCTACTGTGGACGATCGAATCCACATCCAGTACTAAATGGCAAAACAGTACAGTTCAAAGTCTAAAATGACAGCAATGTCACTGACACTATGCAGACAGGATGAATGCACAGTTCGAGCGTTTTTTCCTACCCTAATTGAATCCCTATCATATGGGACAGCAGTGGCGAACATTTTCATATGGAAATGTACACATCTCAACTCTGCGCGCATCTTGAATAGCAGGATTGGCCCCCTGCGCGAATTCAAGATAGCAGAAAAACTCAATTTCTCATTCCATGCGCGAGCGAAATGCAGCAAGGAAGTGCACCCTTGCGCGAGCATGAGCAGCATAACACAAACATATTAGGGCCGAGTTATATATCACCTCAATCATTTGGGGCGAGATAAATAACACTCCAGCACAATCATCATATCCCTGGGGGCGAGTTGCATAACACTCCAGACAACGCGATTGGGGGCGACTTATGCAACACTCCAGAAACACAAAATTTTTGTAGGGGAACCCGAACTTCTTAACTCATAACAGGTTATGGATTAAGAGGGGGCGATGTTTGTACCCTAAATATTCTACACCAAAAATGGGCTTACTTAGGACTAGAAATCTCCTCTCAATAACTAAGTATGGTTCAATGGGCCTAATATGCTCATCTAGTTAGCCAAGTATGGCTAACTAGGCCTCACAAGCACTCTAAATAGAAACCCATGTACATAGAAACAAGCTAAGGAAAAGCCCCATCACCCACTTCCACGTCATCATGCCATGTCAACAGCGTGGGCAAATCAGAAGGTGACACGTCAGCAGCAAGGTGACATTCAGTGACACGTCAGCAGAAAACGTCAAACCAGAAACTGCCACGTCAGCAGAAAGGTCCAACCAGAACCTGCCACATCAGCATTCTACCATGTCATCAGTTTGCCACATCAGCATTTCGCCACGTTATCAGAATGAGCCAACCAGAACCCGACACGTCAGATGCCATGTCAGCAGAACCTGCCACGTCAGCAGATAAGACGAACCTGGTTTGTGACACGTCAGCAGATGACGTCAACATCGCGCCGGCAGATAACGTCACGATGATGTCATGTCATCTTCTCAGACAATGTCACCGGTGCAGTAGCAGGCGGCAGACGGCGGCAAGTTGGTGTGATTCAGTGTGACACGATGCTACTTAATGCCGTAGCCCTGATTCGGTGTAGCGGGAGCAACTTAATTCGGTAATCCTGATCCAGTATGACACGATGCTACTTAATACCGTAGCCCTGATTCGGTGTAGCGGGAGAAACTTAATTCGGTAATCCTGATCCAGTGCAATGCGAAACAATTTACTCCCCTGCTCCTAGGATATTCACGCCCCAGAGATTAACAATGGCGGATGTTTTCACCCCATCGAGTTGACTCACTGATTGGCTGAGTTGGGTCGTTGTGGGCTTGGGAATCCTACCCTCTTTATACACACTCGTCCCTTGTGGGCTTATGCACACTACCCTCTATTGGGCTTGGCATGTAAACTAATTTGTTAGGCCAACCCTTTGCACCATTTTGGTTTGGTTAATTCCACAACCCACAAGGAAGATTCTGGAAGCATACAGGACCAGTCAATGCAGGATATGACAGGGAAGCATGCAGGGCCAGTTATTACAGGAGGCATGCAAGGGTCAGTTACAACAATTGATTCCTATCATAAAATCACAGATATTAAACTGAAATTGACATCATATAAATAAGGGAATTGACAACCCCACAAGGTATGCAATCTTTCCCCCATTAAGTCTCCTATGAAGAATCTCTTGCTAATTTAAGCATCGGAGGGTTTTTTGCAAGTACCCCCAATTACTCAATCCACTTGCAATTTGAAGCAGGGATTCGATTCTCAACAAAATCATAAAGAAATTCGTGTTTGCGGTAGAATTAATTTTACCATACAAACATACGTCTTCTCTTTAGCTGGCCAAATATTGTTTTTCTCCATTGCAATGCTAAGCTTGTTGGAGGTCAAAATACAAAGGAAATACACAACCAGAAGTTTCAAGAGTCGCCATTCTGATTCTGTTAGAGTAAGTTGTTGTTACTTTCACCGAAAAGCAAAGAAAAAAAAATCAGAGAGAATACTTTGGAGTTGGTTACGTATTTTTTTTATTTGATTTTTTTCTCTCTTTACAGATAAGAAAGAAGATGCAAAAAATCTTCTATAATCGGTAACCAAATTATTGGAAATAATTTCTCTCTCTCATAGCCATGTATCCTGCCACATCAATCCCTACATTTGGACTACAATATTTGGTTTGCGTCTAGTCGCTTCGTACTAGATAGTCGGTTGGTTAAACTGGCGCATGTTGTCTCTGCTACCTAGTTTAACTGCGTATTCCCAAAGTTACTAGCATAACCACGTGGATTATTTAAGAAGCGAAGAAATTTAGGTCGATCATGTTGTGGTGGTTTAAGGCAAAATAAATGCAGCAGTGAAGGATAATAATCCTTTTTAGTTTGGGGCCTAGTCTTTTTATTATTTGGGACCTGCCACTGCGAGAAAAAATAGATATTAAGAAGTAAAATGAAAAATTTCTTATCTAACTATTTTGCTTAATGACTAACTTATCCATATTTAATTGGTGTTAATTTTTTTTTTGTAAACATGAACTTCATTGATATTAAATACATAGATAGTTTACATGGGATACATCCTCTGAAAGTTGCATACTAATAACAGAAGGATGGGAAACAAACCAAACTCTATTTACTCTATCTACTCTAGCAAACTTAAGATAAAATATCCGCAACATAATTGCTTTCCTTTGGAATATAAACTACTTGACAGTATGTAAAGGTTCTGAGATAGTCTTTAATATCCAGAATCATATTGTGGAGTCTTCAATCAATATTAAAAGACTCTTTTTTAATTGCATCAGCGACCAGCTTTGAGTCAAATTGGAACTGCACCGCTTGTACTCCCAGATCTTTATCCCTATTTAATAAGGGTTAATTCGGGTTAACCTAGAAATCAACTAATCTTTCATCGTCATCAGAACATGTAAAAATTTTGATTTTTTTTTTTTGAAAACTCTCGACTCAGAATCGGTATACGTTCATGCACTTATAAACCGATGACCTAGAACATATAACGATTGTAAAATTTAAAAGTTTTTCTGAGATTTTTTTTGTTAGAATCGGTTTACATAAATGCCCACATAGACCGATTGTAAATCTGCGCATTTCTTCGACTTTTTTTCTCTTAACTTCTTCTTCTGATATCAGAATGACCTCATTTTTTTGCGTTCAACTCATATTTTCATGCTCTATAATATAAAGTCAAAAACTTCATGTTTTGTGCAAAAATTCAAACATGGTTAATGAATCGTTTGAAATATGCATTAACGTAAATCGATTGTGGTTGATGTTCATCACATCAACCCAGAATCGGTTTTTGTAGGTGTACCATATTTTTCGATTCTGGAGAACATCAACAATAATAGGTTTACGTTAATGTCCATGTCAACCGATTCTGTGTGAGTTTCAGAAAAAAAAATTGATGAGAAATTTCAGAGATTCATAATTGAATCATTGGTGAATCTCTCTCAAAAAGAACAAATTAAAGAAATTTAAGTCAATCACTCGAATTGTTTGTCGCCGAGAAATATTGTTTGAAAACCCAAAAATTGAGAATTAAATAGTTGTTTGTAATTAGGTTTTAGTTTTTGATTATCATGGAAATTGAAAAAAAAAATGGTTTTGATTAAAGATTGTTAGTCAAAATGATTAAGGTTTTGTATTTTGTTTTAGATAAATAGAATTATTAAGGTTTATGTAAAGGGAAATTTAGTATTTTAACACACTTTAGACACCCCTTATCATTCTCTATTGGATAGATGAAGAAATCTATAGACCCAAAATAAACACACTAGGCCCTAAACTAGGAAGGATAATAATCATGCAATTGTTAAAGGTTTTCCCTTAATGTATATAATCGTGTGTTCCTGTGTGCTTGTATACGTGAGAGATGAAATTTATTACAACCATATAATGAGATGCACCTCACACCAATAAAAACAACAACCTTGTTTTAAAAGATAATGACCACGAACAATTTAAAGTACACTGCTGGATATCAATATCGCCCAAAATGCAACGAGTCGGTGGAGAAAATCAAAATAAATAACTTGGGATCGCATAAGCCTTGTTGTTTCTAATTGTGTCCAGTTATGAGTGAATCCATCATTTGGGTAGGCTTCCTGCTAATGACAGTTTTTGTTAAGCACTTGGGCTTTCTTTTTGAGCAAAAAATCGTAGGTTGGTTTTTCATCTAGAAATACTTTTCAACTATTTCAACCGATAAGCTAATTTTAGCTATGTTTTTATTTATATATCCCTTTCATATGAAATAGTTTGACATATAAAGTTGGTTACATTTGTTTCTATTTTAGTTTTTTTTTTATTTCATTTTTCTTTTCAACTGTGTTTTCTCATACCAGGGAAAATTGATATGAATGAAAAATATATATATATCAATTAACTATGATACAGTTGCCTTTTTGGAGGAGACAAAGAGTGGTCGGGATGAGTTTTGGGAAACACAATTAGTGGTCGTGATGTTTTAATCAAACAGGAGAATATCTGCACCTTCCTTTTTCGTAAGTATCACCTGATCCACCATTTTTTGTCTTTCAAGAAGGGTCAAGTTATATTATTGAATGTTGGCAAAATTGAAAACCGCAGCAATAACGTGTCACAGCCTCCTATTGTTTCTCCCTAGGTGTCTTCCAGATAAGTTATTCGTAAGTTTCTATAACTTCGCCAATTGAAAGAGATCAAAACTGCAAATCAGTTTCGCTTGGTTTCATCTTAATTAGTTTTCTTCTTCCGACAATTAGGAAGAGACATGTTAGTTTTTCTCTTAATTATTCTCATTTTTTTTTTTTTTGGTGATTTTAAGTTTTTCTCTCATTGTTTGTTTTTCAGATAGTAATAAACATCAAAAGAAATTGGAGGACGAACATGCTGCTTGATTATCATCATCCCTGGGAACCAAAACAAAACTGAATCACGGTTTGTTCTTGGAAATCGATTTTTCCCAGTCCATCTATTAAAGTTTGTAACCATTTACTTAACATTTTATTTTGTAAATGATACATTTATTTAACCATTTCTATTCATGTTATTAGCTTTTGCTGCGAATGAAGTGGCAGCATTTCTTTCTTTTTTTTGATCGATGTGGCAGCATTTTTCTGTGTGTGTTTTTTCTTAATTTTTTTTGGCGCCAATGTTGATCATTCTTATTGAGTGTGGTTAGATAAAGGAACGACTCATGGAATATGTTTACTTTCGTTTTTGTTTTTCATTTTGATTATCCTTTATCGTTTTTATAGTTTGTCTTCTGCCTCACGATATGCAGTTGGCGCTTGGAATAAAGATTGATCTGCAGTGTTAATGGCTACACTCAAGCTAGACTTGGATTTTCTTCATCTCATGCAGTGGATATCTTTACATCATGTTAACACTCAAGCCTTACTCAATGTTTGGTTATTGTTAATGTAGGTGCTTCCGGGAAGCCATTTAACAACAAAGATTACATGGTTGGTAACACCATATTGGGCGTTTTTTCTCCAGACTAGGGCACCAGCCTACATTTAAAAAAGAATGTCACCGCAAAAGCCAGTCACAACTCGGTCAGACTCTATAATAAACATATGGATCTGCAATTTGCCAATTATCTGTTAGTTATCTTTTGTTGGAATTCCACTACGTTTTTCTGAATTTTCTTTCCCTTTGTTTGTTTTAGATTTCGACAGTCGTATAAAAATTTCAGTAGTGTGCTTAATATATGGGTAAAAAAACAAAAGAAATTTTGCTTTAAATTTCGTTTTTGTTTTATGCCATGACCGCAATGCTTTAAATTTTCAGGGGATTCCCCGGATCTTTTAATTTCATGGCAACAAAACTTACATTATGTGATGCTAAGCTTATGTCGGAATGATTTATTGCTTTTTTGTCTATTTTTTGAAGACCATTCAAGTGATGATAAGCCAGTAGGGAGACATTATCCCAGTAAAATCAGTTGGATATAAATCAAAAAAAAATAAAAATCCTTAGGTGATTGTTGTCATCACGTACGCTTCTTCAAACTTCGCAGCAACCAAAGGTTTATAGATTCTCGGAAAGAAAACAAATGTTTATGTACTCGACTCGACATGCACAAGTACATTTACCAAAGACATCTGAGCATAAAGATGGTGTTAAACACATCTAAGTGCAAGGAAATTGTGGCAGTGAGATACATGCACCATTTAAAGCTACAAAAGACATGGGAGCTTAAAATTTTCTGGGAGATGAATGCAGCACATTTACCGGAATAAATGCTTGATTTTATTTCGTGGAAATGTCTTCTTTACACCTTTCTCTAAGTAAGTTTGCGTAAGTGAAAATTTGTAACTTAGTTTTTCGGTGCTTAATGTGCTTAGTGGAATTTATTAATGTACATGTCATCTATATTTAATTAATATGTTACGTACTTAAAAATTTCTTAGGTCTTTCCTAATTTCTTTAATTTATTGTGTTTTACATATTACTTTTTCTCTCGAAGGCCTTCTACTCTTTTATTTCATTCGTTTGTTCATATTAAGGGCGACTTTATTGTGTCTTTCATGATCGGTCGTAAAGAGAAAATAGACATTGCACTCCGTAATATTTTTTTTTAAGAATATACCAAATGCTAACATTGCACATGTGAATTTTCACAAGTGAGATTGGAAATTCACGGACAACATGAATTAAGTTGGTCTTGCTGGACTTCATAAGGTAATAAAATCCTAATCTAAAAGCACCTTATATAGAACACCGTGGGTAGAAGTAAATTTTTTCACAATTAGTATTTGTTAAATTGTTCTTTTTTTGCATCACCCAGTTGAACTGCTGATCTGTTCACTTTATTGGTTCAATTGTGATCAGTTAGATTAGGCGAATAAAAATTAGTATTGATTTCTGATTGAACCAATTTTCAGTTCTATGCTTTAAGCTTATTTAGCGTTCTTCGCCTTTTCAGACTTCAAATTATGTTGCAATGAAATTTGTATTGTGTTGCAATGGAAATTAAGGTCATTGGCGAACCATGCAAAATGTAGTAGTATCACACATGGAACCCCCTTTGGTGTGAACTTGCATACGATAAAGTAACCTATATATGAATCATTTTGTGGATTTAATATTATAAGAGTGATGAATACAGTGAAGTTGTTGGCAAAGATCATGAACTTGCCAAAGCAACATTAATATCTGACCATACAAGGAAGGTGAGGAAAAGCAAGCAAATATTTTTGCATATGGGTGATGCAACGAAGGCCAATGTGGCGCAAAAGTTTTAGTATCGGATTAAATGAAACAATATAAGGATAACAAATTTCTTTTTACCAAATAAATCAGATGGATGCACTTTATCATAAGCCAGGTATTTACGAAACAAAATGATTTGGATGCCACAAGCCAGAAAGATTCGAAAACGTTGACAACACATCCGTATCATAAAGTCCGACGCGCCGAAGGCGCACGAGAGATTGTGCCTAGTCCGAAAATCTGGGTGATACCCTAATATATATAGGGTAGGGGAAAAGAAATTTAGGTTATTCCCTACCCAACAAGACATGAATTTTTCCCTATTTAAGGATCCAATTACCCCATAGTCATAGGAAAGTGTAGTCTTATATTAAATATCATGGATGACCATCATAAAGCTCACAAGTCAAAAGCTGTTTTCAAGTATTTCAGCCAATAGGCTAACATTAATTAATCATGGCTTTTCTTTGTTGTTTACTAGAAGTCTGCACGTGCCTACGCACGTGCATAAAGACCGAGTCCCTTCTAAGTCTAACCAAAAGCACGTGAATTGGGGTCCTCTCTAACTCTAAACAGAAAATTTTGTTTGCAAACAACCTAAATTACTAATATATCCTTATTATATTTTTAGAACATTTATTACTTGGATAATATTACGGGGGTAAAATGGTCAAACACATTTTACAGCTTCTAAGTTACTGTTCATGGGACAATTCCCTTTATATAGTAGAATAGACATTCCTTCTGTAAAATAAAATACAGTGATGCCAAAAACAACATATTGGTATTTGAAATGGCTTTAAAATCCCATATTATCTTTTTGATTTTTTTTTATGGTCAACATGTTTATAAAAATTTCAACAATTCTTTCCCAATTATTACTTGTTCATAAGAAATTGACTTTGATAAAATTAAACTACTTACAAACCGTCCGAGACGGTGTTCAAAACTAAATTTACCTAACTGATGATCCATTTCATGTTTAATATGGTGTTTGGAACAAAAGACTTACTATAAATCAACGTGATATCATTCTACCAGGATATTGTTGTGGTATAATGATAAAATTGTTGGGTGATGATACCACCAACCTGAGTACAAAACTCGCCAGCATCGGGACAGAGGGATCTTTCTTTCTTTTTTTACGTAGCTACGTGGGCTTGTAGGTAGTAGACTTCTTCGTATACGAAAGGTCTAAACTTCAATACAACCTTTCATATATTCAAAAAAACAATTCTACTAGGATACTCACCAAATTTTGTTTTTATACGATATATTTTCCTTTCAGTCAGAAGTCGTGATAAGTAACGAAAATTATATATTTTCCTTTCGGTTAGAAATCGTAACAAGTGACGAAAGCTATCTAGTCAATTACAGTCCTAAAAATCAAGCAATAAAAATCTATTTTTATCAGCAAATAAGCGAAACCCCCTCAAAAAAATGCAAAAAATAAAATCAATTTTCTTCTCAAAATAAGCACTTAATAAATAAGACGATAAATTCCCGCCACCCAAGACTCAAACTCCAAAAACTTTACAATATAAACCCTAAAGGTTTTTTCTTTTCTCCTCATCTTTTCCACCACCAACACCAAAAGCTCAAAACTCTAAAAAATCAATGGAATTCCCAAATCAAAATCAACAAATATTTAGTTTCCAAAAGTCAAAATCAACGAATATTTAATTTCTGATACAATAAGAGACTAAATTCAAATCATCCCCTCACGTGTGGGCTCGTTGGGTGACGAGAGTAAAGGTACGGTCAAATGAATCGTCACAAGTATTACTTGTTCTTATACCATATTGCAGGCAATGAGCCTAACTAACCTCGAAAATCGGCTTGCAGGGTTAGAGTTACTCAAAGGTTATAAACTGCAGCATATTTAGTTTCCCATACGGTGTGGTTTTTAATACTCTAATGAGAAAAATTATAGGTATTTCTACATCGTAATCTGCATAAATTTTGATTCCATGTCGTTTTAATTTAATTCATTGAAAAAAATTAGCTCAGTGAATGTTTTTGTGGAAAGTAAAGATATGTTTAAAACTTTAAGAAAACTCTTAAATCAAAAAAATTTTGATTTGACTTATACGTATGATTGAAAAAAAAACTTGTGGTTTACGAGGTGTCATGTTATTATACAATATTGCGAAACATAATTAATCCAAAAAGAGTTTGTACTAAAATATTAGAATTTTTTCTCAAATTCACATCTAAGTCGTTTGGTTGAAATCAAAAAATAAAAAATAAAAAATAAATTGTGGTCATCTAGAATCCGCAGGACATGAATCAATATTTTTTGACTACCAGGTAACCAACTGGTTGGTTAAACATGCACATGTTTACTTTTTTATGGTCAATCAACATATTTCGATTTATTCATATCAGAATCGTGATTACATGATTACTTACAAGAATAACAAAAACATCAAACTACAAGATAATCGAAACCCTAATACAAATAAAGATATTGTTAGTGCCATGAGTAAAAATGTTACATATTGGGCCAGATTGCTACTTTAACCACCATTTGGCACTTATTCAAGTCTGCCATTCAACCTACCACCTTAGTATACAGGCTCTACCGACCGGTCAATGGTCAAAGTCAACGATTGGTCAACGGTCAAAGTCAACCACCGGTCAACCGTCGAAGTCAAGTTGCCAAAGGTGCTGCCAACCAATTTCCATCCATGTTGTCAGCGGTGCTGCCAAGAAGTTTCCATCCATGTTTCCAGAGGTGTTGCCAACCAGTTTCCATCCATGTTGCTAGCGGTTCTTCCAACCAGTTTCCAGCCAAGTTGCCAGCCGGACTGCCAACTAATTTTCATCGATATTGTCAGTTATCCAGTCCTCAGCCATGTTGCTAGTCAAGGAATTCTGCCAGTCAAAGATCGACAGTTGCAGTCAACATCAAAAAGTCAACCATGCCATCAAATTCAAGGTCGTTGGTCAAACCCGCTGACCCATGATAGTTTGGCCCGCATCCACTGGTCGAGTGCCAGAATCCGCCAGGAAGGTTTTAGAAATTTATGGATTGATTGTTGACCAAGTCGTTGCAGAGAAAGTTCTGGAACATTTCAGATGTCTTCTTGACCAAGTTACTTGCAAAGGAAGTTTATCTCGAAATTAGGGTTTAACCCATGTATTCAACCGTATAAATAGATGGGAATATCAACTGTAAAGGACACACGCCCTGATTAAGGTTGCACATGGGCCGATACGGTACGGGTTTCTTATGAACCCGGTACCTGTACCTCATGTTGAGGACCTGTAACTGGAGTTGTACATATACCTGTAAGACCGACACGATTCCACTCCGGTACCAGGTTTTTACCTGAAACTTTGATATAGATGTAACACAATTTCTCTCCAAAAAAAAAGTAACAAATTAAATTAACAAAATTTCAAAACTAAAGTCCTAGGATACATCTATTGAGTGTCGGCAACAGTTTTCCACGCTCCAATTGCATAAGATTCCTTCATACTCAAATACATCTCATTCTAACCCTAACCCTAATTTCTTCTTCATCTCTGTGCATCAATCATCTCGTCTTCAAAACACCACCATGTCAGGTTCTTGTTCCTGACAGAACCCTCAAATTCTCTATCATCTCCTTGCTCAACTCAGCAAAAACCTCCATATAATTCTTCAATTTCCGTCCTCAACCCATTTGATCACAACCAGTTCTATTTCTCAACAACGACCATTATTAAAAATTTATCAAACCCAAAATTAATAAAAAATCCTAAGTCAATTTATAGCTATACAAGTTAATCTGATGAATAAATTAATCTGCATCTACACCCAAATTCATCTCAAAAACCCTAGCTCAGATTCAATCATGCAATTAAACAATTAAACTAAACATGCAATTAATTATGAAGAATCCATAGTTCATCAAACAAATTACCGAAAATCAGATGAGTGATTTACTGATTTACCTTGACTGAATCATACCTGTATCGATACTTTCATTACCATCTTGATGAAGCTTCAATTGAAATAGTACTAATAGAAGTAGAAGATGAAGAAGATGATGAATTAATGTCTGCTAATGGGTTTCTGGGATTGGGTTTCTTATTCTTCTTTGATGAAGATAGAGATTCAATCTTCATGGGTTGATTTTATCTTCTCCTCTCTTCATTTCAAAATTGTAAAATTGATGAAGTGAAAGTAGTAAGTGTTGTTATTGATTAGACTTCAATTGAGATAAGAAGAAGAAGAGGCAGGTAATGAAGAACGAGTGAATTGAACGAAATGAATAACGAGTTATGTTCGATAGATAAGATGCTATGAATACCTAGCATCGATGGCTAAAAATCACTTATCTGGACGGTTATTATGCACCGATTTTCTGGGTTCGGTGCTGCCGGGAATATGGTTAGAACCGGTACCTGTACTCCTATGCAACCGGTTCTGAAATCCATTCCCGTTCCATGTACCTCCTCGCCCGGTTCCGGTTCGGTCCGGTTCTAGTCCGATTCTTGTGCAGCCTTAGCCCTGATAGATAAAAATACACCAACAAACCCTAGAAGGGGTCAGAAATCATTGTAATCCATACATCAATAAAAAATCTCTCCCTACGGGGATTTGTTCGTGGATGTAGGCCAAACTTTCCGAACTACGTTGAATTCGTGTCTACCCCTAATCGATTTTGACCATTTAATATCATCTTGTTATTCTTCAATAAGAGATACTCCTAAAGGAAAAGTGTAATTTACCCATAATCTTGTAGATCCAAACATACATGGATGCCCTAAATGCCGTCGATTGAATATGGATTCAAAGCAATACCGTTTTGAATCATCGATGATGCTGAATCAAGAATAACAAGCCATGAACCAGCAATCATGTTGTTACCTACCACCTAATATGACTACATACTTAATGTTATATTGTATAACCAAGTGAACAATTGCACCATTTTTCACAAGAGACAAAGTTTAGGTCGATCGTGTAGGGTTTAAAGACGATATAAGGCAAAATTAGTGCTGAAAAAGACAATAATCATGCAATTGTCAAGTTTTACCCCAATGTGTAACGCGTGCATGCTTGTGTGCTTATATATATATATATATATATGCAAGAGATGGAATTTGTTACTACTATATAACTAGTTGCACTTGACAACAACGACAAAAAGACTTCCTATCTAAAAGTTAATCACGCTTAAGTTAAAAAACATTACTAAATATCAATATCGCTTGGAAAATAACGAGACAATGCGGAAAACTAAAATAAGTGGCCTGGGATCTAAAAAACTATGATGTTTCTAATAGTTTGTGTTTATGGATGGTTTAAACTATCTTTATTGAGTTTAAATTGTAGTCCATCATTTAATCCATTATTTATTTAGGTTTCCTTCTAGTGATAGTTCTCGCTAGGTATGTTCTTATATTAATAATTGCATTTGAGCCAACGAAAAGGTGGAGTATTGTTCGGAAAATCCTACAAATGTTTTAAGTATTTTTCTATCAATAAACTATCTTTAGCCCTGTTTGTTCCATATGTAAAGCAAAACACAATGAGATAAGTTTTTTTTTAGCATTTAAAGTCACACCCATAATAATTATATTTTTAAAAGATTTTTGTGGTTAACTCGTCTACGAAAATTTCATGAATTTTTTCCCAGCCTTAGCGGTTGTTCTTAAGAAAATGAATTCAATAAACTCAAACCACTTGCAACCCAATTGGAACTTTTATAGTTTGGAACAATGGTCTTAAACTTATTGGGATGGTATTCGAAACTTAAAATTAACCGAATCGATATTCAATATCTGTGATGGTGTTTGGTATTCCAAACTCGCTACACCCCCTATTCACCGTTAAACTCACGAGTAATAAGGAAGAATGAGACAAATATTCCAATCTTTGCATTTTGGTAAAACTAAGGAAGAATGAGACAAATATTCGACATCCGGTACCTAACGGGTAATACTCATTAGGACCCGAAAGCTTATCGGTTCCTAACAGTTCTACCCGTCGACTAGCGGTATTGTTAACGGGTACCATTTAGGATCCAGAACCAGACTCGATATGTCGGGATTCGGTTCGATTCTCAGTGATCATGTACCTATTGGCAGCCACACTAGAAACCCTAATTCCCAATACTTTATAATATAAGCCCTATAGGTTCTTTTTTTTTTCTTCGTCTTTTCCACCACCATCAAGAGCTCGAAAACCCTAAGAATTGGAAACTCCCGAATCAAAATCTATAAATTTCTAGTTTCTAGTACAATGTGGGACTAATTTCCACCATGTAGTTTTGTTGGGTCTAACATGACGGGAATAAAGGTGAAGTCAGTGAAACAACTCGTCACAAAAATATTATACCATATTAAAGTTTATGGGCCTAATTAACCTCGAAAATCGGCTTACAAGATTAGAGTTGCCCAAAAATTGTAAACTGCAAGATCTTTAGTTTCCTATACAGTGTGTGACTAATCTCAACAATATATATAATTATAATTAATATTCTAATAAGTATTTTTATATCGCTATGTGCATAATTCTCAATCCCATGTGGTTTCATTTTAATTAGTTGAAAAACCTTACCTCCATGAATCCTTTTTGTGGAACCCATGGAAAAAGAAGAACGTTGATTCGACTTATATACTTCATAAAAAAGTAAAATTATAATTTATGAGGTGTTTGCCATTGTACAATTTTGCAAAAAATAGTTTGTAAAAATTATTCAAAATTTTTCTCAGATTCGCATCTAAATCATTTGACTAAAAGAA
Organism: Papaver somniferum; assembly: GCF_003573695.1. NCBI lineage: Eukaryota > Viridiplantae > Streptophyta > Magnoliopsida > Ranunculales > Papaveraceae > Papaver > Papaver somniferum. The sequence goes on from NC_039361.1 coordinate 943,781, forward strand.
GAAAAATGTATTTTAGATTCAGCCACTGAAAACCCACATGACACGAGTCAATTGATTTTTGACTACTAGGTAACCAACGATTAAACATGCACATATTGTTACCTATTACCTAGTTTAATCACGTACTGTTAATGTTACCCAGTAGAGTGTAACCTTGTGAACAATTGCAGCATTTTTTTTTCCACAAAGAGACGAGATTTAGGGTGATTGTATAGGGTGTAGGCCTGTAGGGAGGATATAAGACGAAATTAGTGCGTGAAAAGATAATAATCATGCAATTGTTAAGTTTTCCTGCAATGTATAATAAGTGCAGTTTTGTGTGCTTATATACGTAACACACAATTTGGTACTATGATATACAAGTAAAAATTAGAAGAAATCTTTGCATATAGATAAAACTAAGGAAGAACGAGACAAATATTCGGCACCCGATACCCAGCAGGTAATACTCATTAGGACCTGAAAGATTATCGGTTCCTAACGGTTCTACCCATCAGCTAGCGATACTGTTAACGGGTCCCAATTCGGACCCGGAACCGGACTCAATATATTCAGGTTTGGTTCGATTATGGGTGATCGGATACCTATTGACAGCCCTACGTACTAGAAACCTTAATTCCCAAAACTTTATAATATAAACCCTACAAGTTTTTTTTTTCTATCTTTTCCACCACCATCAAGAGCTCAAAAATCCTAAGAATTTGAAACTCCCGAATCAAAATCTATAAATTTCTACAAACACGCACCCCTATGTTTTCCCCGGGCCCTATTCTCTTTAAATCAATGGTCCAAGATCAAGCCACATATTGGGGGAGTGATTTTTTTTGGGGGGGGGGGTCTGTTGCAGCTTCGTATTTTCGCAAAGAGACGAAACTTAGGGTGATTGTATAGGGTGTTGAGAAAACAACAATGGCGGGATATTGAGGAATGTTGAGAGGGACTCGAAGAAAAAAGAAAGAAAGTTGCATATGTTGCTTTGAGATGGAGATCCAAAATGTTCTTCGGAGGTAAATCTAGGTAGACGCTGTAGGTCTCGGTCTAAGAAGTAAGGTTTTTTGGTTTGTTTCCAGGTTGGCTTGTTGCTTGCCTTTAAACTATCAATGTTAAGTATATTGTCTGCCTCAATGTAGTTAATATCGGATATCGGTTCATCTCGGCCGCGACCGATACACTGGTACGATTTTATATCGGGGATATTATCGTTGAAATATCGGTTCTAAATTTAGAGACTATACTTTTATATTAAACATTTTCTCCACACATTTACGGATAAAATTGGAACAAGAACGATTACCTCCAATCAGAACACCGACTCTGGTAGTTTCGTCACACTTTACTGACATTTACTTCCAATGGTTGCAACTTGAAAAAACTGCATCATATAAGTAGAGAAACGGATAAGTATCGATAAAACGTAAGTTAGTAATACTATAAAACTACAACTATGAGCAACAACCAAACTAGAAATGCTAGCAACAACTCTTAAAGCTTCCCTTATGACCCAGTGAGCAATGTAAGCAACACTTCACTTCTCCACAAAGTTTTCGAGCAATGGACAAAAAATACACGAGGTGATGCTCATATAGTCATACATTATGTACACATTAACTGCATTGTACATCGAACTGAATCCAACTAGCAATATCATCTCTACTATTATCCTCGGTCCTTCCTTGAAAAAACATGTACAAATTCATGGCCCTAATTTACAGTAAAATGGGACTGACTCAACTTACATTGTCGATTGAAAAAAAATAAAAAAAAAACCAATAATAAAGAAGGTCTATTACCATATTTGACCATTAACTGTCAATTTCCATTGTCTATTAGGAAGGTCTATTACCTCAAATTCTTTAATTGATGAAGAAAAAACTGGGTTTTTTTCTTTCTGATATAGGTTTTGAAGATGAAATTTGTGGGTACAAGTTATTAATAAGAATGAACCCTCAAAAATAAGTGGGTTTTGAAGATGTTGATGAATTTAATTAATCAAAGCAAAAAAAAAAAGACTAATTATCAAAAGGTTCAAAACCCTAACCTTCAATTAATCAATAGTCTCTGAGATTTTTAGATGAAGAACATCAGCTAATCAAAAGTTCCTTCCTTAGATTGGATTCTCAATGATGATATTTGAAGAACACGACTTGCTGAATCAGGTATTTGAAGAACACGATATGTTTTTCACTTCATCTCCTCTTCTTTTCTCTTCCACAGTTCGACTGAAAACGATCGAATGAAATTTTAGGGATTTAACGTATACCGGAACTGAAAAACCAAGATTACCCTTACACTTTACACAAAATGACCGTTACCGGGCCTACCGGCTAATTTTGGAAAATCTCGTTTCGTCCGTATCGGCCGATTTTATCGGGTAAATATCGTATCCCCGATATCCTTCATATCGTATCGTGCTAGACCGATATCCGAAATATCGGCGATATATCGACCATATCGGCCGATATTGACTACACTGGTCTGCCTCTAGTTTTAGGGTCGTTTGTTTGCTCTTGGTTTGTTGCCCGGGTTTGGATTGTCTTTTTTCTCTGTTTTTGGAGGTTTTATTCCTTCCCGTGTATCGCTTAGGCGCTCTTTTCCGTTTCTTTTCTTCCTTTTTAATAAATTTTTAACCTTTCTACTTCAAGAAAAAGGTCTCTATCTAAGTTAGTGTGTGAAATGATAATAATCATGCAATTGTTAAGTTTTCCCCCGATGTATAATGAGTGTAGTCTTGTGTGCTTATATACGTAACAGATGAAATTTGTTACTACGATATACAAGTAGCTACACTTGACAACAACACCAAAAAAAATTATAAAAGAATAATCACAATTAAGTTAAGAAAATACTGCAAAATATTAATATTACTTGGAAAATAATGAAATGGTGGAGAAAATTAAAATAAATGACTTGGGATCCAGAAAACCCTGATCTTTCTGATAGTGTTTTGTTTATGGAGTCTTCCAATTGCCATTCAATCTATCATTTAGTTAGGTTTCCTTCTGGTAATAGTTCTTGTTAGGCGTTGTTATCTTATAGTTGGGTTTGAGCCAACAAAAACCTAAGGTCAGCTTATTGTCCGAAAAATTGTACAAATGTTTTTTTAGTATTTTTACGTCGATAAACTATCTTTAGCCCCGCTCTTACTTTTTTTTTTAAGATCTCAGTAGTTAGCAATAAGTAATTAATATTTGCTCTTAAGAAAATGAATTCGATAAAATCAAACTACTTGAAACCTAATTTGAAGGGTGTCGTGTTTTTTTTTTTTTTTCCTGATGGTTTGGAACAATAGTTTTGGACAACATTTAGTTTTGGACAACGTTAGCATGGTGTTTGAAACTTAAAATTCACCGCCGCCTATACCGCTAGACTCACCCGGATATTCACCGGCAAAAAAAAAGGGGGTAGTAGTATACTTTCCGTTTCAGTTATGAGCCGTGAGTCTCGTGACAAGTGCAACAACTAGTCAAGTGTGTTTTTATTTCATTTTATTATAAATAATATCCCAAGAATCAAGCGGCATATATCTTCTCGACCGTCAGATTAACTCCTCAAAAAGCTAAAATCCATTTTTATCACCAAATAAGCCAAACCTCCTAGAAAATGCAAAAAACAAAATCAATTTTCTCCTCAAAATAAGCACTTAATAAAACGATAAATTCCCGCCATCCTAAAAACCCTAATTCCTATAACTTTATACTTATAAACCCTAAAAGCTTCTTCCTTTCCTCCTCATCTTTTCCACCACCACCACCACCAAGAGCTCAAAAACCCAAATCAATGGAAACCCCAACACCAAAATCAACAAATCTAGTCTTAATCCTTGATTTCGGCTCACAATACACACATCTCATAACCCGCCGTATCAGAAAACTATCAATCTTCTCACTCTGTATTTCCGGCACATCATCTCTCAAAACCATCACAGACTTGAACCCTAAAGTCATAATCTTATCAGGTGGACCTCACTCTGTCCATTCAGAAGATGCCCCAACATTCCCACAAGGGTTTATTGAATATGTTGAATCAAATGGGATTTTTGTTCTGGGAATCTGTTATGGATTGCAATTGATTGTTCAGAAGCTTGGTGGTGTTGTTGATATTGGTGACAAACAAGAGTATGGTAGGATGGATATTGAGGTGCTGAAGGAGAGTGGGTTGTACAAGAGTGGTGGGATTGGGTCTAAACAGAGTGTTTGGATGAGTCATGGTGATGAAGCTGTGAAATTGCCTGAGGGGTTTAGTGTTGTTGCTAAGAGCCAGCAGGGTTCGGTTGCAGCGATTGAGAATCCGAAGAGGAAGTTTTATGGACTCCAATATCACCCTGAGGTAGTATAATTTTGTTGTGTTCTTTAGTGTTTTGACATTTATGAATTGTGGGGGAATTGATATTTTCGTGAATTAGAAAGTTTGATATGAATTTAGTGGGAAATTGGAATGCTATAGGTATAAATTTGGTGCTTGAGTTGATTGTTTTGCGTTGTTGTAGTTACTGATTGAATAGGTGTAGATGATGTAATGTCTAATTTGGCAGCTGTTCAATGTTTGTAATTTGATTAGAGTTATAGGGTATCTGTTTGAAAGGTTTGTAGTGGTCTAGTGAAAATTTGATGGATTATGTGTTATACTATTACAATGTTCCAAGTGCTCTTACTTGTGATGTTCATTGCCAATGTTTGGGTATTTATTATTGTTGTATGCTTTTATTGTTAGAGTTTGTTTTCTGATTGTGTTTTTATTGTATAGGTGACACATTCGCCGGAAGGAATGGTAACTCTTAGCAATTTTCTATTAAATGTCTGTGGAATAGTTCCTGAATGGAAGATGGAAGATGTTCTAGAAGAAGAAATTAAAGTTATTAGAAAAGTAGTTGCGGATGATGATCATGTTATCTGTGCTTTATCTGGCGGTGTTGATTCTACAGTTGCAGCGACTTTGGTTCATAGAGCAATTGGAGATAGACTTCACTGTGTTTTTGTTGACAATGGTTTATTGAGGTGCGATTGCTAACACCCATTTAAGGAATATATCCTGCTATATTGTTGTTTGTCGAAGTGGGAAGTATTCACTCCGTGAATAACCTTTCTTTGGATGGTTCTCATTTTAGAGACCTTGGTCTTATCTCTGTCTATGTGTTTTACTTGTGCATTAATCAGAACTTAATCTTGTAGGTTTAAGGAGCAGGAGCGTGTGATGCAGCTCTTTGAAAAGGACCTTCACTTGCCAGTTACTTGTGTTGATGCAGTAGAGAAGTTCTTAGGCGAGCTGAAAGGTGTAGTAGATCCTGAGAAAAAGAGGAAAATTATTGGAAAGGAATTTATTACTGTATTTGATGAGTTCGCCACCAAATTGGAGAAGGAAATAGGGAAAAAACCTGCTTTCTTGGTTCAGGGAACCCTTTACCCTGATGTTATCGAATCATGCCCACCACCTGGAAGTGGAAGAAGCCATTCCCACACAATCAAGAGCCATCACAATGTTGGGGGCCTCCCCAAGGACATGAAATTGAAGCTTATTGAACCACTTAAGCTTCTGTTTAAGGATGAGGTTTGACATTGAATTTCTCTAGGGTCAACTGCTTCGCATATTAGCTATGTTGCTCTGTGTTCCTCATTGTTACTTGGTTCTTTTTTCTAAGGTACGGGAGCTTGGAAAGATCTTAAATGTTCCCGAGGGGTTCCTTAAGCGCCATCCATTCCCTGGTCCTGGTCTTGCAGTACGAGTCTTAGGTGATGTCACAGAAGGAAATGCATTGGAGATTCTCCGCCAGGTCTGCAAAATATTGATTAGTAGATTAAAATGTTAGGGCTTCTTGTGGAATGCCTAGCTCTTACACTTGCGTAATATATTTCCAGGTTGATGAGATCTTCATTGAGTCAATTAAAGAAGCTGGACTTTATGATTCCATCTGGCAAGCTTTTGCAGTATTTTTGCCCATAAGATCAGTTGGTGTTCAGGGTGATCAGAGAACACACTCTCATGTTGTTGCCCTTAGAGCTGTTACTAGTCAGGATGGTATGACGGCAGACTGGTGAGTTTCTTTTTTTTTTTTTCCTGTTAAATTAAGCTTATTCTTTCTTTTCTTTCCCCCCCTTTGAATGGCGGTAACGCAACGAAGGCTGCTTTGAGCTATGAAATTCAGATTGGAACTCATTAAGATGTTCTGGGATCAATTGCTAAAATATTTGACCACAAATATTCAGAAATATGGCTTGCAGTTGTATGATACACAAATGTGCACCTTTGAACCTCTTTCTCCGCAAAAGCAGTCAGTTACTTCGCGTTTCTGTTATGAGAATCACTCTGGATATGCTTTTGAGTTATTGAACATGATTCTATAATTCAGGGAGACCTAGTAAGTTCACATTATCACAATTGGTTTCTGGCCAGACATGAATTAATATCCCCACCTGCAGTGTTATTTAAAGGGTATATCTCTTGATATAAGCAAAAACACGAGGCCCTCCCAAATCTGGTTTGTCCTTTTCTTTCTCCACAAGTATTACATGCTCTAATACTAACTAACAAACACTACGGAGTTATCTACGTAAACAATTTTTGATACAAAATAAACCATTCTTTGTTGACCACTCTCTGGCACAACATCTATAAGGGTGAAAGTTGAGATAGAAGTGTGTGGTAAGATTTCACCATGTACTTTTGATATCGTCAGTAGAATACGAGGATTAGTTTAGTGTTGAGCTGTATGATTTGTCAAAACATCGTACTATTTGTCAGATAGACATGAATGTAGTACAATTTTCAGGTTCAAGTGATGTTCAATGCTCCGTCATTATTTTGTTATTTGTTTTATGTTATGTCTGAGGAGCTGTCTTGGAGAATCTGAATGATAAACTTGTGCTAATGATTTAATGCTTGAATTTGTATTCCCTGTTACATAATAATATACAGCCTTAAATGCATGTCAACAACCCACTAGCAGTTAAAAATAAGCCTAGGCCAACACCTAGCTGCAGCTGCTAAGCTTAGGTCTTCTGGTGGTTTATCACAACCTTTCTTTCGTTTACTTTTGATTTTTTAGTTTAATGTTACTCTGTTTATATGTCTCATATAATCTCGATGACAATATTCCAGGTACAATTTTGAGCACAAGTTTCTAGATGACGTGTCCAGAAAGATTTGCAATAGTGTCAGGGGTGTAAATCGAGTTGTTCAAGACATCACATCGAAACCACCATCAACTATTGAATGGGAATGAGGTTCTGGTGAACGGTATGAACTCCCTCGTTTATGTGGGCTTATCTGGTGCCATTTAATTATTCATTGCCAATTTGTTAGCCTTTCAATTTCTGCACTTCTCTTCTCTGTTCTTATAGATGGCATTGCTGAGGTCATTCTTTGTATGGGTGATCCTATATAAAACTCTTTTATTGACAAGTTGGTTTTTTATAATATAATGATTATTTCTATACTTGAATGCAATCAACCCTTTCATAAAATAAGAAAACATTGAGGATTTAGTAGTATCGAGATGATAGTAATCTTTATGATGTTTCATTCACAAGTAAAAAAAGAATCATCTTATTTTCAAGGGTAAAAATTAAGAAAAATTAAGATACTGCAAATCCCATTTATTACAGAATGTTTAATCCCTTATGATGCTGATTGAAAGTCTGAAATGTCTGTTCCCCACTCTTCCATAGATAGTGTATGAAGATCATACTAATGACTAGTTTAGAAATGTACAAGTAAACAATTGGTGCCTGGTTTGCATGATTCCTGGGACCCTATTCCTGCTTAAATGTTGTTCATTCACACACACATTGGTAAGTTCTGCAGTTCTAGAAGCTATGAGAATTCACTACATATAGTATGTTAGAGATAGCTTGCACAACTTGGAATATTTTATTGTCATTAAACTAGAGGGGTAGCTTAGTCATATGCATCTGCTTAATGAGACAAAACAGCTATGTAGTCAACAGGATTGCCTCTCCAATAGAATCCACAGTAACCTCAAAAATTCATGCATAATCAGGATTCAGAAGTATCTCCACCAATCCTGCCTACTGCTGCCAAATTAACCTGCAGATGATTGATGAAGTCTCTCTTTTCATTGACTTAAGATTTTTTCAGTTAAATTAACAGAGAACTGTTCACTGTTGAACAGTCAAAACCCTCTGTCCATGTCTCTCACAGACTCACACCAAACTTAATGAGTTGCCCTAAATTGCCGTATAGAATAACAAAGAACAATTTGTTTCTCTCTTTTATTATATCCAAGTGAAACTGTATAATATTTAAGGCTCCATCTTAGTTGTGCATTTTATACCTTTTTATTATTTGTATATTTGTTTTGTTGATCTGTATTACATGGAACCACATCTTTGTTCTCCAACTTCTCTTCAAGTCTTTGAGCTTCATTGCCTGTTCAACCTCGCCTAGAGATCAAAAGTCCCTCATCCAGCTCATGCCTAGCGGCATGTCAATCATCTAGGGGATGCCCTCCTAAATATGAGGGGACTTGTGGGCAGTAGGCCCCAAGTGCAGAAATATAGGCTGTCCACTTACACGGTTGATAAAGAGGCTCGACTTGAATAATCATTTGCGTTGTCTGTTGTGTTTTTTCATTAGCCCTTACAAGTACTAAAACTAAATAAGAATCTGTATTTTAAGCATTTTAAGCACAGTTGGAAGAATAATCCTTATATTATTAAAGCTCAGACGCTTCTTTCTCTTTCTATATCTAGCCAATATATCTACTTGCCGTCCAGTTCATCACAACAAAGACAATCAGTTTACCATTTTTCTATATAGAGCCATGTCTGAATCTGTACAGCTTCCTGTCCTGGACATATCTAAGCCTATATCTTCATCTTCTTTTTCGTCTCTTTGTCGTGCATGTCAAGAATGGGGTTTCTTTCATATAACCAATCATGGAATTTCGAAAGATCTCTACAGCATAATTTACTCTCTATCTGCACAGCTCTTTAACCTTCCAACAGACTCTAAACTTAATCTTGGTCCTTCAACAAGTGTGGAAACTTATACTCCTCATTTTATAGCTTCTCCATTTTTTGAAAGCTTTCGTGTATCTGGACCTGATTTCTTTGCTTCTGCAAAGAGTTCAACAGATGTTCTCTTCAACCCTCCGAGTTCTGAATTTAGGTAAAATTTTAATTGAACCATTGATATGTTTTCATTCCCTGTATAGTTGCCTGTTTTTTTGTTGCGTTGTTTTGCTCATCTTTTAGTTTGTTGTAATGTATTGGTAGTGAGTTAATTGAAGAATATGGAAACAAGATGACAGACATATCAAAGAGAATCATGGCGATTGTATTGAATTGTTTAGGAGATGGTTTTGTAAAGAAGTATTATGGACCAGAATTCAGTAACTGTCACGGGTATCTGAGAATAATCAATTATTCTCCGCCGGAGGTTGTGAAAGAAAAAGAAGAAATCGAAGGACTCGGAATGCATACAGATATGAGTTGTATAACCATTGTTTATCAGGATCAAATTGGTGGACTTCAAGTAAGATCAAAACAAGGAAAATGGATGGATATAAATCCTTGTGAAGATACATTGGTTGTGAATGTAGGTGACTTGTTACAGGCCTGGAGTAATGGACGATTAAGATCGTCAGAACATAGGGTCATTCTTAAAAGACCGGTAAACCGTCTTTCTTTAGCCTTTTTTTGGTGCTTTGAGGATGAGAAAGTAATTTTAGCACCTGATGAAATAGTAGGAGATGGAAAACCTAGATTGTACAAACCTTTTGTTTGCTTAGATTATCTGAAATTCAGGCAAAGTAGTGAGATAGGAAAGTTTGAGAAAGTTGGTTTTACAGCAAAAGATTTTGCAGGAAATGATATTTTAGGGTAAATTTTGATGCTGATTTGGTATGTTCAGTATGTGTACATATAGAATAGGTACATATTACAGATTCATTTATTCTTCTGCAATTCACAATTGGCCTTGATTCTGTGTAAAAATGTGTTGTTACGTTTTCAGTCCTTAAATGGTGAATGTGGGGTGGTGTCTGGTAGGGTTATGGTTTTAAAAACTATTGGTTGGTAGATTTGAAGGCCATGTTGTATTCTTATATATTGCATTAACTGTAATACAGTTGATGTCTAGGTATCATCAAGTTGTTTGTCAAATGTTCATGTACTGATATATTTATTTCGAATTGTATGATTGGATCTCTCTCCCTCTCTCCTTTGAACCAATAACAGGAGTCCTCGCTGAACGGATGTACAGGTTACTGTTTCATCTCTGTTTAGACACTGCCGATAGAAAAGTTTTCTAGTTGGTCTTGTTTTCAAAAGTTTTATAGTTTTATCTTGTTTTCGAGTTCATCTATTCCTCCTGCAGTCAAATTGAGTTACTTGTATACTTCATTCTTGCAGTCAAATTGAGTTGTGTGACTTGAATACTTGACCATCCATTTCTGCACTCCCCCAAAAAGATTGTATCAAATGATTTGTGCTGTTTTTGAGTTCTTGTGTTGTAACTTGAATACACACTCCCAGAAAAGATTGCATGTTGATTCTTTCATCGAAAAACATCAGAATATCCAAAACCGGCGCAAAAAACTTCCAAAGAAAAAGAAAAAAGAAAGATTGATGGGTATTATGAGCATGTGAAGATAGGTACAAGAGTACATAAAATAAGATCAAATGGGGGGTTAGCTTCATAAATGAAACTAGAGTACATAAATGAAATTGCAAGCACTTGATGTATATCTGCCAAATCCCATCATTTCTTCTAAGAAGATGGCCTATCTAGCTAGCACTAAAGTAATCCCACTTGTTTCATCGAATTTGGTTGTTTCTTTGTTTTTGGATAGAGCAGGGAGAAACTAATCCATCTGCTGGTATAGAAATTAGCAGAGGCATAATATCTGTTCCGTTCGGTCAGTAGAAATTATGGTGCTGACGTTTCCTTGGGTGATTTTAGCCGAGGCACGGAAGCCTTATATGCCAACACTCTTGCTTTCCAACCTGACTCATTCAATGTGACCCAAAGTTCCAAGTAAAATATTTTCCGAGTCAGTTTACAGGATTGTTATGGAAAATCCACACAGGTTTTCAACTGAATCAGGAATCCATTATTAGTAATTATGGCTTTATTTTTCCTTTCTTACGTACTTCTAGTAGAGAATAAACATAATGAGTTTCTACTTTTTGCATGGGCTTACAGAATCATATCTAAGCTTTAAAATTAAAAGTTACGTAGTAATTAAACATTTTCATAATTCCTAGACTAAGCTCATTCATCACCTGAATTCATTATCCGGTCCTCCTGCCCCTGGGACCATTTCTCTTAAAAAAATCTCACGAAAATCCGATGCAAGTGAGATTCAAACTTCAGAGTCTCTTGGTGCAACCATCAAGTGTCTGACCAACTCAACTTTGGACATTCCACCAGATTTGAATACTTATACAGAATTTATAATACTAAAAACATTTCTGTATTATTTTAAAATTTTCTGCGTAATCGTGCTTAACCACAAACAGTATTTTTTTTCTTTAATACCAAAAATATAACAAGGCCTTAATGAGAAGCGCCTAATTAGGATTTAGAACGGCGCCTAACTTCAGCTCGTGCAAGACAAGCCAATTACAGTTGACTTTCACTTGTCAGTAAACTATTGACTTTTAGTACATCTGAACTTAACCAAGAAACCCCCTTTGACTATCTTGGTTTTACTGTTAGTTGAGGATAATTGGTTGGTTGACATCAAAGTCAACTTATTAAACTAACCAGACCCCATTTCCAGGAAACTTCTCAGTTCTCATCATGCCTTAATTACCTGCTCATGAGTTCCTTTGACCATGTAGTAGTAATGGTGGTTATAATGTGCACTCTGATAGAACATACTCTGAGTTATGCATGACAGTGAGTTTTCTAGTTCTTGATAAGAGATGGGTGTTACAGATCTAATCCTGTCATTGTGACACAGACATTCAGTACAACGTCTATTTTCGATGAATTCGAACACGGAACACGGTACATTTTGTTTCTTGTCTCATGTCAAATGGATTGTGGTGCAAGTCTTATGGTGGAATCCAACCTATTCCAAGTGTGGAAAAACTATGGAATGTCAAGTCTAGTGGCTTTTAAGTTGGGGCTTTCCACAAAAAATCCAAGGAGGGTTCCATGGTTTGGTGGAAGGGTTCGTGGAATCCATCTAAGCGCCAATAAGAATAGCGCTAAACGCAAATAAGATTGGCGCTAAAAAAACGCCATTAAGAATTGCTTTTCTTTTATCCATAGATTTAAAATGAATTGTTGAAATCTAACGGCTGGAAAAAAAAGCTTCATTCTTAATTGTGTTTTTTTAGCTCCATTAAGAATAGCGTTTCTACTATTCCACCATTAAATTTGCGCTTCCATCCATAGTTCCAAGTGCTGAAGTGGCGTGGAAGATGGAAGATGGATGGATTCCACCATAAGACTTGCTCTTAGACAAGATGTGAAAGAACAAGGAAATTTGTGGAAGAGATAATGACCAACTAAAGCTTTGTTTTATACCATTCAAAACAGGTTCGAAATGAACCTTTCAGATTGTATTCGTTACACAATTACAATACAGAAGTAAATGAAATCAAATGATCCTACAAATATTACAGCTAGTGATACAATTTTACTGGACAGTGAGACACGATAGTCAGCAGGTACCAATAACTCTCTGAATTGCTTGTTTGATCATTCCTGCTGATACAACTTCGGCTCCTTTGAACTGCAAAATGCAAATGATTTCAGTTAGCACTTTTAAATTTGGAGAATACTATGTAGGATTCTGCTGAAGCAATCTTGAGATTACAAACCTTAGATTTGAGGGTTAGAGTGAGGATGCCTTCAGTTGCTGCTGACTGAATTGAATGAGCATCCAAATGGAGATTACTTATTGCATCTATAATTTCGATGAGTAAGCAATCTTTCCATGGACAGCGTATCTCAACCAAAACCTCTTTCTCGATCACGCAGACTGTAACATATGTTGCTACATTGTCTTTAGGTGAAACAGAATCTAGCTCAGGGTCTATTTCATCAATATCGCAAGCTTTTCTCTTGTTTAATACGGCCTTTGGACTGTTAGCATTTTCATTATACCCGTAATTATCAGAAGTCCTTTCTACTATATCCGGGTGTTTCCTTTTCTCTATAGTTTCAAACTCTGTAAACTCCCTGCAGGATTCTAGCTCTTCAACTCTTCTCTCGAGCTCTTTCAAGTAATCTACCGTGTCACTGAGGAGAGATGTCCTATCAAACTGCAATAAAAAAGCTAACATCAGTCACTAATGAGCTTCGGATTTACAACATGGGCATACAAATTTCTAAGCAGTACTACTCCGGAAAACGTACCTTGTTTATGGAGGGAACTAAAGATCTGAGAACAAGAAACTTGTCATCGAGTGCTTCTCTTTTTTCGTGGCCTAAAGCAATATCATGTCCTTCTGATTTCAAAACCCCATTTTCAAATTCTTTCCCATCATTTGATTTCAGATAACCCCCACCGTGCATCAGAGGAACATCAAACATAATTTTCTTCAACATTTTCTGTGGTGTTCCAGATCTACTCTTTTGATAACCCACTAGGCCTCGCCGCTTCCATCTCCTGAAACTGGATTTGTGATTACCACTATTAGAACATGGTGCCGTTACCAGTGCACTGGATGTTTTGAAAATGACGGAAAGTGTTCTTTTATAGTGCATATCATCAGTGCCAAGATCCAAATCATTAAACTTTGTATGGTTGCATTCTTGAAGCCCTTGAACACTATTTGTTTTTTTCAGCTGGGAAGAAGCTTTCTCTTGATTAAAAAATGACTTCTGAGATACACAGTCACTTGAACTTTCTGAACCTTGCATCCCGTTACTATGTTCAAATTCATCACCCACGAATTGCCAGCTTTGAACTTGAGAAACACCGAGATTTCCACCATTCATCATGTAAGAATCCTCTTCATCAGATTCACATTCATCTGAACTAGGAGAGTTAGCAATTAAATCTGCATCTGTGTTTACACCATTTTGTTGAAGTTCAATTTCTTCTTTTAGAATGGATTGAGGGAGATAATATGAACTGTGTTGAATTCCACATTCTAATCCTGCTACAGTATCAACTATCTCATGAACAATATCAGTACCCAAAATATCTTCACCAATTTTATCTCCATTCGGAGAGCAACTAGGCTTCTTCAACTCCATGAAGACAGTTTTAACGTGTTGAACCAAAGCAAGATCTTCAGGAACCTTGTGATAACAAAATATTACATAAGAAAACTGCCAGATCTTTAGAAGGAATTCGTTACAAGGATATGCAGCGAGATGTTACCATTTCAGTCACGCCTAGCTCGATCACACCGCCCAAGAAAGGAAAGCACACAACAGTCTGCAATTCAAAAACATGGTGTCAACTTTTGTTTTGCCAGGAATGTCGTACTGAATCAAGCAATTTTTAACCTATAGGAGGTTTCAAGATGTGGCATTACTGAAAATACCACGCCCATAGGGATATAAACAATTCACTACAATGAATCATATAATTGGTGAGACAAGATTGGGATTATATCTTCATAGACGACATTACCTGAATGGAGGCACTCTGCAGAAGGTAATTTTAATCGGTCCAATAGTGCAACAGGAACCAAGTTGGGCAAACAAGAGAAAGGAATTAGTCTTTGGGTCATAATAGTTTAGTTGAGATTTAAAAATTAGAACAGTATACCATCCGGAGAACACCAACCTTTGCAAGTAGAGATCGAATGTAAACTTTGCTGTCTGCACAATGAGCATCACATAGCCAAATAGGTTGACCGGTTGAGAATACTCTTCCTGGCAAGCTGGTAACGAGAATGGGCATTATTCATAACAGAACTACTGACAATCTTGTTCCGTTAAATATAATAACCACATAACTCGGATAACCGACATGTAATACAGTGTAGCATATTGAAGTGTTGGATGACAAACAAGAGAGTATTTTGGCATGTAAACAAGTGCTTTTGAGATATGAATTACTAAATCCTACAATACAAACTAATGACATTGGATTGAGATCTGCGGAAGACATAGTATTCAATCAGAATTTTGAAGAACCAAAAGACCAAGTTAGAACATACCCTTGACCAGAACTGAATGTGAAGGACATACAAACTAAGTAATACCACTCCGCGTCCGAAAGATCTTCCGGAGACAATGAAGCTGAAGGTCTTCTTGCTTGTTGGTTACTTTCACTTTCTGCAAGAGACTCGTACAGTTCTCTCAATTGTTCACTCCTTTGTAAACCCAATCGATTTGCACTAATTTCCATATGTTGCAGTTGCACTGTCTTCCTTGTCTTGATATCTCCATTGTAGTAACCAGCACCCCATTCCAAACCCCTGAAAAATAAACCATCCCCTTCAATAAAATTGAACTTCAAAACCAAAATTTTTCCAACAAACATTCGAAATAAACAGTATCAAATCGAAGAATCCCAAATCAAGCAAGCACAATTACTATACATTTTACCTCAAAATGATGGAATATGATAAGCAAATATGATTTTAAAATTTGAACAAGAATAAAGCAATAGTGAGAAAGAAAAATTAGGAGAGCCATCAATTTCGACAAGATCAAGCTAACAACCTAGTGAATAGTATTTGCCTCTTATCATTATTTCTACTTTCACTAACCACATTTTAATTGCAAATTCTTCACTGACAAAAAAAAAGTATGAACATCAAATCTCAGTTAAGAAATCAAACAAACACATTGAATACAAAAGACTAGGGGCATAGAAATGAAACAATACCCTTTATTCTTAGCAGAGGGAGTCCAAAAGATTGCATAACTCCATTGAATACTCCTCACAGCAACAGCAAGTTGATGTTTAAGATGAGTTTCTGCAACTCCTTGATGGTTTTGGAGTCCAGGAGTAGCCATGATCTAACACCAACCAACCAACACAAACAGAATTTTTCTCTCAAGTGCTTGAAAAGCCCTACCTACCTCCAATAAATCTTCACCAAATTAGCAAAGTTAAAGAAGATTCTTGTTCTAAAACTTTGTGTGTGTGTATTTCCACCTCAAGAACCAAAACCCAATACAAAATCTCTGCAAAGTTGAATCAAAAAGTTCACTTTTTTTTATAATGAGCTTTAAGCATCTCCATCCACTTTATCAGTTCATTACTCAGAAACCCATATGGAAAAAATCAGTCTTTTGAAATGAGACACAGGAAAAAGATGCCTGCCATTGCATCACTAGCTAAAGAGAACTGAACTTGGGGTTTTGTTCAAGAACACTGCAATTTCACTATTGAGTCACCAAAATGGGAAGATTTTTCTTAGAAAGAGATCAAGTTTCTGGTTATTGTTTTGCAGCAATGACAATGGGTTTTTGAATCTAGAGCACAGAGATTAAATATTGAGAAATTAGTTGAGGTATCTGAGAGGACTGGGTTCACGAGTAGAAATAACTTTATTATGTATTTGTTTGGTGGTTTATGATGATGCTAAAGGTATGATCCAATCTATATGGGTTGCTAAAACTTAGATATTTGGCCCCACAGAAAAGGACCATTATCTATATTTATATATTGCTTCTGTTTTTGCATTTTTTTTTTACTAATTTTAACAACATAAATGTGTTTTACTAGAATAATTAGAATTAGAATTGAAGTGTTTTACTGGAGTCTGGAGTTAAAGAGCTTCATTTTTTTCTGCTCGAGTTTCACAACTTTCACCGGAGTTTAAAGAGTTTCATTTTTTTTTTCTACTTGAGTTTCACAACTTTTAGCTGGAGTTAAAAGTATCTTCATAATTACTGTTGTCGTGGTTCTGGTGAGGAAATAAATTTTTGATAAGTTTGGATGCTTTTTAATGACCACCCTAATTCTGATATAGAAATAGGTTGTGCACTAGTGTTGGAGTCGGTATCGGAACCTTAGGGTGATAAAACTGGATAATCCTATGTTTTTTAGAAATCCATAATTAAAATTCATCTTGGAATTGGTAGCTATGTTGGTGCCAAAGTTTCTAACTGGTCTGCTCATGCAGAGGCGGAGGCAATTAATAGCAAGGGTGTGTGCAATTGCATATCCTCCAAAGCCGGATCTTTAACCTAAATTTTATGAGATTTTGGAATCCTAAACATATTTTTGCTATCTCCCTAAAAATATTTTGTTTCCCTTTAATAGAGTTTCTGGCTCCGCCCCCATGCTCATGCCTTATTTCTAAACGGTAGAACGACTTTTGCTAAAAGCATACATCAAACCATCGCCATATATTAGATGTTTCATTTCTTTATTTATAATTATTTTAGTGATAAAATGGAATCTCATCTCACAAAATTCTGGTAGAGAGATGTGACGAACCCGAAAGTTCCCCTCTCAGCGTCGCGATGCGCAGGCCGAGGCTTCCCGATGCGCCACTAATAAAAAGGTGAACGGATCATAGATTTCAAAGTTCACCAGAAAATGCACGACGTCGATTATTCTTTCCAGAAATATTTTAGACGCCTGATACTATAAACGAAGTTCCATATCGTTCCAACCTACATTTGTTCTGCGAAGGGTGCAACGACATAAGGCCATTGATAATGCATTTGGTTCCATCATAGGCTTCCAAGTACTATCCAAGCATTAGTGATGTCTTGGACTAGCATATATTCCATCAAAATCCTATTTTCGCGTCCTTACGTCGCTTCGACAATAATATGGATGAACGTACTGATCTTGCTCGTGCCAAGAGTGCATCGGCCAGGCTCATGTCATTCTTGTGATGCAAGTGGATTATGTAAGCTTCTCCTAACTTGCATTTTTGTTAGCTTTTTTGTGTGGATATACCCAATTCACAATTGGTACATGCTGATATCGAGCGGTTTGATAAGAAGTATGAACATTCAACGAATTGACTGCAACAATCTCATCAAGTGTGGCAAAGATCATCTCGTGCCTCACAAATCGAGCCTAAATGATATGATTTATGATATGATTAATCAATATGTCGCAATTATCTCTCAAGTAAATACTATGCGCAACAAGATGCTAGACCACAAATGTCGTGCATTGTGGCTACCTGCGTACCTAACCCCTACTATGAAGGGATCAACCACATACCATAATTTATCAGAATGATCAACTCGAACGGAACAAGCAACTCAAGCCAATTAAGGAAAAACCAACATAGATGCCAAGGCCAAAGGCCAAGCAAACCCTAGTGGCCAAGGGATTTTTGCAAAGTATGCACAAGATTGTGTGTGCATCATTGATGCCACTTACTTTCCAAATAAGCATTATCTTGTTCAAGGTAACAAAATTGGTGCAACACGAACATTTCATTTATTTTGCATCATTCAGATGCATTATTAGTTTGACAATGCAGTAGCAATGATGCCTACGTATCATGAAACTCTCTACGAAGCAACACGATATAATTGTTTCTTCTGCATCATATTTGTTTTACTGGACAAGCTTTATAGCTTAAGGATGCATCTCCTTTTAATGCACCTCCGACCAGCATCTCTCGCTATTTCTTACCAACATTTTTTTACAAATACGTTTTGGGGAGCAGACGAGTCCATATTCTTCCACGATAAAAAAATTACGAAAAGACGCATCATAGTGATGCATTTCCAGTTATCGACCAATTCTCAACTTTCGAAATGCACTATAATGATGCATTTTAGCTCTTGGTCAGCATCCCATTTGCATGATGCACCATACTGGTACAATTTCATTGATTGGACACCATGCCCTTCATGTGCAACACAAGCTTGAGATGAAGCTTAAGTTATATTTCCGGTCATTGTGTGGGTTTCGTAAATAGATGAAGTTGTAATCTAGGCAATTAATCTTTAGCTAAACTAGTCTTGTTCATTGTAGTCGATCACCATAGAGACGGCCAATATATCACTGGGACGAGTTAGCTAATCGAGGGATATGCACTATTGAAATCTAAATACTTAAATGCCTAGACAAATAAAGCTCCCACGTTGAACAGTGAGGAAACCCTCGCTTCCTATTGGCCGAAATATGCCTTTTTTGGGTTTTGTGAAACGACCGTTTTGATGAGGACACTTGGAAATGTATGATTGGTTTAAAAAGAACACAAAATTGGTCAAATAGCCCTAAAATAATAATTTATGGGTGAAAAAGACATGTAAAGTTTGATACTGTTTAAATGGACAAGAATTAAAAAGATACTTTTTGATTATCCAATTTGGGCATTCTGCCAAAAATACATCTACTAAAATAATGAGAACAGACAAATAAGCCCTCGTCTTCTTTATTTGTTTTATTTAAATTCGAAAGGTATAGAGACCTTCCATCAAAACCAGTTTCTTCATCATCAATGGATTTTCTTTATCCTCTTCTAATCATATCTGAATCAATCAGCTGATGGTAAATATAAATTAGTTTTAATCACCACCACTGCTAGCAACCGCCACTATACAACCATCATCATCAATGGATTTTCTTTTTCCTCTTCTAATCCTATCTGAATCAGCTGATTGAAAAATGTGTTGGGTTTTTGAGACGCATCATCAAATCAAAATCGGCGTTGTTCTTCGTCATCAAAATCTTCTCCAGTCTTATGTTTATATCTATAAGTTTAATTTGTAGGGTTTTGAATTGATTTTGATTTATTTGTAACTGAAATTAGGAGAAACTGACGAGGATTTTTGAGACAACAATAACATCAACAAAAACCCAATTTAGCTGAGATGGTATCAAGGGATTTAATCTCTGTGTTATTTATGGAATTTGTGATTTCAACAATGCAACCCAATTTCACTCAGTTTGAAGTTGCATAAATCCGGATTCACCCAAGAGTAGCACACGATGCAACCAGTTTAATCTTATATAAATTCAAATTCATCCAAGAATAAGACAAGATCCAACCAGTTTCATTCACACTAAGGTTGGCTTCATCCAAGAATAACAAAAGATGCAACCAGGTGCATTCAGTTTAAACTTACATAAAATTTGCATTTTTCTCTTTGTGCGTGTCTGTGTTCTTCTTCTATTTCTTCTTCAATTCTTTCTCTTAGTGGAGGTTTTTGGCGGTGACGTTGATTTGATGGTGCCGATGGTATTTTTTGGTGGTGGAGATGGTGATGTTAGTGTTTGTGTTTCTGCTTATGGAGAAAGATATTAGAGGAAGATGATGTTGGTGGCATTGATGTTTTTGTTGGTGTTGAAAATGGAGATGGTACAGTTCCCGTGGTGGAGAAAGAAGCTTTTTTCTACCAGTCTAGTGAAGTTTGTAGAGAAAGATCTACTTGTCTTTCAAATGTGTTTCCCGAGATATAATTGTCTGTTACAAAAATAGCTGGCACCCGTCCATTTCACCCATAACAACATTTTACAAGTCCATCACGACCAGGTTTGTTGAATACTTGTCCATTTAACCCAATTTCTCTAAAAAGAATAAGAATAAGAAAAAGATTAAGAAAAGGAAACCAAACTCCATTTGGAATCCATGACTTGACAATAATATTTCGGTGAGGACACTTGGCAACATATGATTTGTTTAAAAGTTACAAACTTAAAAGGAAAACCTAAGTCCAAATTCAATTTGGAAATCGAGTAATGTAGTGATCTACACTACAAATTAGCTCATAAGCAACTCAAATCTCTAAGGATAGAGATTTAGAATGGGTAGAGAAGAAGTTTTGAGGGAGAAAAGCAAATCTGATTATTGATTCTTCATAGAGAGAAAGAATCCAAAGTACAGGCTTATACCTTCACAGACAAAGAGTGTGCAGGGCACGTGTGAATGGCGTGGACACTAAATAACGGTAAAAAGGTTAAATTACAATAACTAAGTCTTTCACTAGGGTGCCTTAATCCTAAGGGGGTGCCCAACAGAGTGGAAAACTACAGGTTCATGACAAACCCACTTACTTCTCAAAGTTCCTGTCCTCAAGAATCATCTTTGGAAACTGTGTTTTCATCAAACGTTTGTCTTCCCAAGTAGCCTCAGTAGCGTCCATTCCTTCCCACTGCACCAGAACCTGAGTAACATCTTGGTTGTTCTTTCTGATTTCCCTTGTATTCAACACCAACAATGGTTTCACCTTCATCTCACCTTCTTTGGTAATGGTTAGTAGTGTTGGCTGAGGAAGAACTCCAGTCCCTAGCTTTGGCTTGAGATGAGAAACATGGAAGGTAGGATGAATTCTAGACTCTGCTGGTAACTTCAGCCTATAAGCCACTTCTCCAATCTTCTCTTCAATTTGATAAGGTCCAAAGAACTTTGCTGAAAGTTTCCGATTCCTCCTTAGTTGGACAGATGATTGCCTGTATGGTTGCATCCTTAAGTACACCC
Organism: Papaver somniferum; assembly: GCF_003573695.1. Lineage (NCBI taxonomy): Eukaryota > Viridiplantae > Streptophyta > Magnoliopsida > Ranunculales > Papaveraceae > Papaver > Papaver somniferum. Next base: position 965,065 of record NC_039361.1, read on the forward strand.
AGTCACCCACTTCAAACGACCTTTCTGATCTTTTCTTTTCTGCTTGGCTCTTCATCATGTGTTGAGAAGTTTCAAGCGACTCCTTGAGTAACATTTTCATGGCTTGTCTCTGCTCAATATAATTGTCCACTGCAGAGCTAACACCTTGATCACAAGAAGAGACACCAAACTGTGGAGGTGCATATCCAAACAGTGCTTCAAATGGGGGAGAGTTTTATACTGGTACTGGTGTTATACCACCATTGTGCCATGGGAAACCAAGTCACCCACTTGCTAGGTTTGAAACTGGTCATACACCTTAGATAAGCTTCTAAACAAGCATTCACTCTCTCAGTCTGACCATCAGTCTGAGGGTGATACGCAGAACTCAAATGTAGAGACGTTCCTAGCCTACTGAACAAGGCTTTCCAGAAATTGCTTACAAATACATCATTTCTATCGGAAACTATGAATTTAGGAAGTCCATGGAGTTTGAACACAGAGCCAATAAATACTCTGGTAACTGAAGCTGCAGTGTAAGGATGGCTCAGTGCTAGGAAGTAGCTGAACTTAGTAAATCTGACCATTATGACCAAGATAACTTCTCTTCCCTCTGACTTTGGAAGCCCTGAGATGAAATCCATGCTTATATGCTCACAGTTTCTTGGATATCTCCCTTCATTCCCACCCAAAATAAGTACAACTTAGCCATTTGACAGGTTGCCTGAGCTCCAGAATGTCCACCAACAGAAGAAGAATGAACGGATATTATAATTTTCTGCCTCAAGTTTCCATTCTGTCCAATGTAGACCCTTCCTTTATACCTTAGTACTCCCTGTTGGTAACTATAATTCTCTACAGTCCCTTCTTGCACAGTCAGTTGTGGAATTAGTGACTCAGCGTGTGAGCCATTTTTGTAACTCTCCTGCACTTATGAGTACCATCCAGGTTGTAGTTGTATGATGCTGTGGCAAGAGGCTGGCTCATTTGATGGTACCCTTGACAATGCATCAGCTACTAGATTTTCAGTTCCCTTCTTATACTTCAAAACATAGTCATACCCCAGTAGCTTAGCTAACCACTTATGCTGCAATAATGAATGGATCCTCTGCTCCATAAAGTGTCTGATGCTCTGATGGTCTGTGTATATAGTAAACTTGTTACCTAGCAGGTATGACCTCCACTTGGTTACTGCCATCACTACAGCCATCCACTCCTTTTCATATGTAGACATGGCCAGGAACCTTGACCCCATTCCCTTATTGAAAAAAGGCTATAACTCTTCCTTCTTGCATCAGTACAGCTCCCACACCTGTGTCACATGCATCAGTAGACACTTCAAAAGGCTTATTGAAATCTGGTAACACCAAGATATTCCAACTTTCCTTGTCCAAATGAGCACTTGTTGAAATTTGCAAATAGTTGATTCTCTTTGAGTGTCTTCAATGTTAACTGGAAATGCTCTGTGTGAGATCCATGTCTGGGCTGTACATTAAGATATCATCAAAGAATACCAATATGAACTTCCTCAAGTAAGGCCTAAACACATCATTCATCCAGGCTTGAAAGCTGGTTGGGGCATTAGTTAGGAAAAATGGCATAACCAAGAACTTATAGTGTCCTTAATGAGTTTTGAATGCAGTTTTTTGGGTGTTCCCTGGAAAAACTCTAATTTGGTGGTATCCATCCCTCTAGTCAATCTTAGAGAAAACAAATGATCCTTTGAGCTCATCTAACAATTCCTCAATCACTGGAATGGGATATTTGTCCTTCACTGTTATCTCATTACCTTCCTGTAGTCTACACAGAATCTCCAACTTCCATCCTTGTTTTTGACCAGTAATATGGGTGATGAAAAAGGTCTATGACTAGGTTTTATCACTCCATACTTGAGAATTTCTTCTACCAATTTCTCCACTACTTCCTTATGAACATAAGGAATTCTGTAGGGTCTTTGATTGGGGGTATTGCATTAGGTTTGAGAGGTATGTGATGATCATGAGCCCTTAAGGGGGGGGGGGGGGGGGTAATGAAGTGGGTTCTTGGAAAATGGTGGTATATTGTGTGAGAAGTGGCTCAAGAACTGGCGGGGTCTCAGGTTTGGGTTCCACTGCTGTAATGGAGAACAAGTGACCTGCAAGCCCATGTTTGTTCTTCTTCAAATATTTTTTGCAAGCTCCAATTGACATAGAGGACACTCTTACTTCATCAAAAATGCCCTTAAGCTCCACTTCCTTGCCCTCCTGACTGAATGAGACTGTCATCTTCTTGAAATCAAACTTCACAGGACTGATGTTTCTCATCCAATCCACACCTAAGACCATATCACATCCTCCCAACTCCAATATTCTCACATCAAAAACAAAAGGGTGTCCCTGCATCTTCCAGCTTAATTGTGGGCACATGGCATCACTGAGTACCTTGTTACCATCAGCTACAGCTACTTGCAATGCTGCAGTTGTTTTGATCCATGTCTCACTACGCCTAGCCATTTCAGGATCTATGAAACTATGGGTACTGCAACTATCAATCAAAATTGTGAAGGTTCTCTTATTCCTAGTAGTCCCCTGAATCTTAATAGTGTTGTGGGAAACATTACCAGATAAGGCATGTAGTGACACCTCCACTTGTTGTTCCAACTCCTGTATGACTGGTGAGCTGCCAGGGGATTCTTCTTCTGTTGAAGCTGCTTCCTCTTCATCACCAACTAACATATAGAGTTGCTGCTTAACACATTTGTGACCAAATTTATACTCTTCATCACAGTTATAACACAACCTTCTTTCTCTTCTTGACCTCATTTCAGCATAAGTCAATTTCTTGATGGGAGGTAACTTTGAGCGGCCACCACTTTTGAGAGAGGGTGAGTTTGATTTTGGAGGAGTTACAAAGCTTCTAGAGCTGCTGCTGTCCATAGATATTGGAGGAAGCCTTGAAACAAACTTAGCCTTCTTAGATATCTTTTCTAGCACTGCTTCTTGCATCCTAGCAAAATACATGGCATGGCTTAGTGTTGAAGGAGAGTGCATCTGTAAAACTAATCTGATTTCTTCCTTCAGCCCACAAACAAAGATGGATGTGAAGTAAGCCTCATTCAGATAACGGTTCTTAGTGATCATTAAAGCCTTGAGTTCTTCAAACAACTCTTGATACTCTAGGACTGCACCCTCCTGACTAAGCTTGTTAAATTCACCCACCACATCATCATGTCCCAGTTCTTGAAATTTGAAATTGATATCATCACAGAACTCTTCCCACAATAACAACTCCTTCCCTACTTGATAATCTTGATACCACACATCTGCCCTTCCTTCTAGATGTAATGAGGCAATCATAACCTTCTGCTCTTCATCCATCAGATGTAGCTGAAAAAACTTATTGCACTTCTGAATCCAAGATCTAGGATTATTCCCATCAAACTTAGGAAAATCTATCTTAGGTTTATGAGTAGCGGTGAATTGATTAGTTTGAAGTTGGTAGTTACCTTTTCCCGGTTCATCATCCTTCGGTTGGTTCTGAGATTTGTTGGGGTTTCCCAATAACCCATCTCCTTCTTTTGGTTTATTCAACATTCTTGCTTCAAGGGTCACCATCTGAGTCTCAAATAACCTTCTCAGTCCTGCTATGAGTGCCAGAGATAGATTTTTCTGAGCGTCATCAAGTTTCTTACTCAATTCCTTGAAGCCTTCACTCTGATCTTGAGATAAATCATTCACACGCTTATTGAGAGCGTCGAATTCCTTCTAAATCACCATTTTAATCACAGAACACTCGGATCGAGTGCTCTGATACCAATTGTAGTGATCTACACTACAAATTAGATCAAAAGCAACTCAAATCTCTAAGAATAGAGATTTGGAATGGGTAGAGAATAAGTTTTGAGGGAGAAAAGCAAATCTGATTTTTCCATTCTTCATAGAGAGAAAGAATCCAAAGTACATGCTTATATCTTCACACACAAAGAGCGTGCAAGGCACGTGTGAATTGCATGGACAGTAAATAACGGTAAAAAGGTTAAATTACAATAATTAAGACTTTCACTAGGATGCCTTAATCCTAAGGGGGTGCCCCAACAGAGTGGACAACTACAGGTTCATGACAAGTAACTACTACATTATGATATTTTTTTTTTCTCCAAATTATATATAAAAGGGAAAAAATTCCACATAATTTTTGCGAAAATAAAAGGAAACAAATAAATAAAATCTCCACCTATTTAATGTATTTGACCCACCACATCAAATCAAAAATACGTCGACAGGGACGGGGTGAAGCCCCGCGCACACCAAATAAAAAATACATCGCCACTGAGCCGGGTGAAGCCCCGTACACACCAAATGAAAAATGCATCGCCACGGACCGGGTGATGCCCCGCGCCCAACCAAATTCAAAAATACATTGCCACAGGATGCGCGCACACCAAATTAGAAGGAAAAAATATGCCGAGTGAGTAGCTGAAGCACGAATCTAGTTTCAATACAAAAAAAAAGTGAAAATAAAATCTCTAATTATTTTTTTTAATAAATAAAATCTCCAAATTTTAACCGGGATAAACCTTGTCTCGCTGTCAAGAAGATGTCCAGGTACAATCAAGAGCCCAGATTCACTACATTGGTCATGTTAGAAGGAGTTGTTATTTTTTGTCGGGTTTACAATGAATCTAGAGGTAGAACATAAGCATAACAGATAAGAGGTTGCTCTCAGCCTCTCAAATATAGTATAATTCCAGAGAATGTTTCTCGCTTTTGTTATCATGTAATGCATTATTATATCAAAGGCCAAAATATCAATACTTCTTCTATACACCTGTTCATCCGATAACATACATGGTTAAAATTTTACAATGGTGAAGGGTGCAAATCCATGAACACACTTACATAAACACCTTAATCACCGAAACCGGATAGATTCAGAAGTGGCTACGTCATGGCTAAAATCAAGTGGCTTTTCTTTTCTTTTTTCTTTTCCGGCTCCGGTTTTACCTTTTATCACTTTTGATATAAACACATTAGGGATTGGGTAGGCAGATTGGTGGATCATAAAGAAAAAAAGAAAATCGTGCTTCAAAAAATAAAGAAAAATCACCCCAAGGGTCCATGCACTGCCATTGATGGTACCACCAGTGTGTGCTGGTGACTGCCTCCCACGTTTGTCCCTTTGATTGATAAAATTATATGTGGATACAAATCAAAATTAGCAAGAGGCGCCAAATTAAGCTCCTGTGGAATTACAGCAGTAGTGGACCAGCAAACCATATGGAGAATTGTTTGGAAGCTCCAAATAAATTCAGAAAGATAATACATGTTAAGATTAAGGACTAAAATAACCAAACAAAGAAAAAAGCTGCAGCAGACTTTAGTCAGAAGCACTCTTCTTTGTATTTGTATTTTGACACAAGGGAAATTGTACACCATATGCATGGGGGCATACATGAGTAAACTAATACTTTTTTCATAAACTAAATGCTTTTGTTTCTCACTTTATCAGACATCGAATAGTTTTTTAAAATTAATGGTAATAATTGACTCACACTTGCACTAGCATATAGCTCTTTAAATTCAAAAAAAAAAAAAAAATGCTAAATTGTGCCTCATATAATATACAGGGAGAGGCCAGAGAGTCACATGTCACGTTTATAGTATAGTAGTAAAATAACATTCACAAAAATCATGTCTGCTGATGGGTACCAATTTGCTTGGAGGTGCATCGTACGGTGTAATTTTTTTTGGACGGTGCATGGCCTAGTACCAACGGTCCTGTCCCATGGAAGCCCATGGTTGCCCGTGACCCTTTACAGGCTAGCTTGGCCTATCCCAGTTAAATAATAGGGTGGGCAAAGGTCATGAGTTAAAAAGTCTTTTCCAGCCCTTTACCTGTCCAGTTAGCACGTCAAAGTTATCCGGCATGTTTGCCCATTTAATCTACCAGTTTACCCAACCTAATTGCCCCTTTCCTCTTTCGTTCCATTTTATAATATACTCGATACATCAATCTCTCCCGAATATCTTTCTGCATATAATTCATTTCGCTAATTATAGTGAAAAAATATAGTTTTCCTCTTGAAAGATATCCAATCTTGGAATAATTATAGACAATTTTGTTTTATTTTGATTAATAGTGAGTAAAATTTGTTGAATTTTTTTTTCTGGTTTAAAAATATTACTGTATATTCAAGGCCATACCGGCCCTGCCCGCCCTAGCCCAAATTATGCTTGGGCAGGTCATGGGTAGTTTATTTTGTAGTATAGCCCTGCCCGCCCGGCCTATTTAATTTGATGGGCAAGCGAAGTTGGTACCCGCCCTGTCCCGTCCCATTTAATAATGAACGATTTTTTGGGGATCATGGTTTTTTTTTGGGGACCATGGTTTTATTTTGGGTAAAGACATTAGAAGTAAATCTAGGTCACCCCTTATCTGGATATTTATATTAATACCTAAATTACCCTCCTGATTAATTTTGGGTGATGATTAGTTAGTGTTAATAATAGTTAGTGTAATGATTAGTGAGATGATTAAGTTAAAGATAATTAGTGAGATTAAAAAATCAGATGGTTTTTTTTTTTAAAGAAGTAGAATTATTGAGAGAGTAAAGTTAGAGAAGATGAAGAAGGAAAACATGAAAAACGATGGATTTTACCAACCACAACCGGAGGAAGGGTATTTGGGTACCCAGGTGTGCTTCAAACTTAGATAATGTTGGTGGAATTGCTCCAAACTTTCAAAAAAAATGAAAAATTTTATGTAGATTTGGGTCAGTTCGGTTACCATATGTCAAGAACATGTAACCGAACACACCTGAAAGTGTAGTTCGGTTACGTTTTCCAAACACGCAGGTTACCGAACTCGCTCGTCAATGGAGGTTTTGGTCGTACAGTGTAATGTTCGGTTACCTAGGATAAAATGGTAGGTAACCGAACTTTGAACTTAACAATTTATTTGGGTACATCTTGTGTGTTCGGTTAGTTTGCAAACTTCAACGCGACCAAGTTCCCAACCGAACTGCAGGTTAAAAGTAACCTACTGTTAGAAGTTCGGTTGGTTCGTAAACTTCAACATATTTTGCGAATCAACCGAACTGGGCTTATATATGCATATATGCAATTAGGCAAAAGTTCGGTTACTACGAAATTTATTTCTTGGCGAATTAGGTAGAGTTCGGTTACGAAGTTTCAAAGGTAGAGTTCTGTTACAAAGAAAACTTAACATTTTTGCGAACGAACCGAACTTGTGGACTTCTCATTATTTTCGTAAACTAAAGTTCGGTGACATCCTTATTTTGCGAAGGAACCGAACTTATGGACTTCTGTTGTTCTAATACAAGGAGTTCGGTTAAAAGTATTTTTTGCGAATCAACCGAACTCTATTGGCTAAGTTCGGTTACTTTGTAGTTTTAAATTTTTTTGCGAAAAAACCGAACTTTATTGGCTAAGTTCGGTTATTTTGGAATTCAAGATAGTGGCCACAACAACACAGTTCGGTTAGACTGGATTTGTTTTTTTTTTCGTTTCTAAGGGTGGAGTTCGGTTACTTTGTAGTTTTAAATTTTTTTGCGAAACAACCGAACAGAGAGTTCGGTGACTTAGTTTTAAATCCAATAGAACCGAACTGTTCTTCGTGTTCTTCATTTTCAAGAAGTTCGGTTAGTAAACTAGGGGTTTTTGGAAAATCGACCTAACCGAACATGACTCTGTAACTCCTACTAAAACCCTATTTTGATGATTTCTATTCGATTGAAGCAATCAAAATCAAATTAAAGTGAAAGGTTTGTTGGAAAATACCTCAGGAGTGGTCCCATGGCAGAATCAGGCTGCGGTTGGCGTCTTTTATACTCAATAAAATTATCATGTAACAGAACTTAATTGTGATTGCATTGATGTTGTTACATTTCTTAAATAGGCGGTGGTGGTGGTGGTGGGAGGAGGTGGTGGTGGTAATCGGTGGTTGGTGGTGGTGATAATCGGAGGTGGTGGTGGGAGGAGGTGGTGGTTATATATATAGGTGGTTATTAGGTTGGTTTTAAATTAAATTAGGTTAGGGTAGGTTAGTCATTTCAACATTTTAGGACACCTCTTATCACTATAAGGAAGGTGGTCTAATAAAACCATGGTCCTCTCAAAAAAACCATGATCCCTAAACAATCGTTCTTAATAATTAGGCCAGGCTGCCCGACCCAGTCCAATTTACACCCGTGTACCAATTTTGCGTGTAGGATGTCTTGTTTTATATAGGATTTGGTACAATTTGTAAACATGGTACTATCTTATTACTTTGTTAATGACTTCACTACTTACTCCCTTTCAACTTAGTAGGCGCCAGTGTTTTTCATTTGGCAGTATTGCATCAATAAAGATCTGGGTTACACGGACGCTCCATTTCTTGAGCAGTGTCCGCGTTCTACTTGCGTCGAATTCAGGATACGCGTGGGAGGGTGACACGATGCTTGTCCGACGCACTAATTTGCGCGTCCTGTGTGCGTCTGATTTGGATGCACCAATAACACGTTTCTTTTTTCATTTTCAGTTAAACTTTTTTCTTTATTTTTACTATTATTAACTAAACGAAGAAAGACAAACATTTAGAACAATCATTTAGGCCTTTATTCGGGTTTTGTTATTGGAAATGACATCACGTATACCCTTAGTTGGGCATGTGTTAATCTGAGAATGCATTTTGATTGTGTCATGTGTTCAATAGTGATTGATTGTTTGACCTTCGGCGTGTATAAACAAACGATATCTTCTTTTCTTTTGAAATTTATACACATGTAGCATCATTTTCTAATTTTTAGAATCGAAACACCTGACTTTGTTGTATAAATACATGATTGTATATATAATTAAATATATTATGTATATACGTGTCCGCCTCCTAGTTTTTTGAGAATTTTATAATGTCCGCGTCCGCGTCATGTTGTATCCGCATCTGTGCAACCCAGAGTTATAGATCAAACAATTTTTTAGATGTAGGACCCAGAGCTGGTAAAATATAATGCTGCAATCTTATGAAGAGAGAGTATCAGTTGAAGCAAACGGGAAAAAAAGTGTTGTATTTACTATCATTTCATCATTATGATGTGTGATGCGAGTATAATGAGGTCATATTCTAAATCACCAAAGTTACAAAAAAAAATTTCTTTTTTCTTTTTACATAAATCTCCGAGTAAATAAATATGTTTTGTTCAGTACAAATATGCATGCATAAAAGCAAAGATGCTACTGTACGTGCATATAATCTTTCGTTAGTAAAAGTTCGTCTGGTACTTGATTAGACACAAGGCATTTGTGATAAGTTTGTTGTAAATGGTGGTGGTAGATTGCCCTAGAACGATCGTCCTGTCAAGGTTTACTCCTGGCCTGGGTGCTTCTTCCTGAAGCGTCCAACTACTTCTGAGCCTGACTGGCCTTATCCTCTATTTCTAAGATCTATCAGTGACAAGTGCACACACGCTGGTCCTGCTTTCGTTTCGATTATTTTCTGATAGGTCATTGCTTTTTGTTTTCGTGCACATTCTCTGACAATAATTTCTGCATTCCAACTAATATTTATCGTTATAGTAAAAAAAGTAGCTCACATATGGTGGTTGGTACACGTGGTGCACGTGTTCTCAGATTCTTTCTTCTTCACTTACCAAAATTTGGTCAATATCGCCATGCAGAAATTTGGTCAACATTTGGTTTCCATGTGCATTAGAGTTCGCAAATCACAATTATTCAACACTAACCTTTCTGGTTTAGTAGTAGTCAAACACAAGATCTGCAGTCTTTTTATTATGGTGATACGTCCTCAGAGTCTGTGTGGCAAAATCAAAATATTCTTGGTGACCAAGAGAATAGCACTACAAAACCCCGTTTTAGCCATCATTTGTGCTGAAATTAGAGGATATAAAGGCCCTTTATACGTAGTCATACGGATGGAGTATTTAGTGACCACTGCTTTTAACTCCTCAGAACGCCGTATTTTGGTATAAACGGTTGCTGTTGTTTGTTGCTTTGTTGCAGTGTATTCCTCTCTGTCCAAGAAAAAGCACTCATTGTGCTGCATTGGCTTTAAAGTGTAAATGAAAGCCTGGGAAGTAGGAATTGTCGAAATGATATGATAGAGTAACTATGGAGACGGTTGTTAAACCCTAAAAACACTTGCTTTGATTAAAACAAAAAGGAAAGTTTTTTTAAATCAGATTTTCTTGTTTAGGGACGGTGGATATGTCTCTCATTACGTCGCAGCATTAGAGTGATTAGACCATTTTAGGCTACTAGGCATGTGTTAATTCACAGTGCCTAGAGCAAGAAGACCTTAGGCATGTGCGACTTCTTCCCAATTCCCATTCACTAAGAGAGTAAAAATCAAGGTTCCGAAAATGGGTCGCAGCCAAGACTAGGATCACTGGTGATGCCCTGTTATAACAGGTTTTGACGAGTATGAACATGTTTAAGCGGTGTAAGCCAAAAATGCATTATATAGAGAAAAAAGAAACGTTTTAGGTTTCTACTTTAGAGTTTGGATGAAGTAGAGATCAGCAAAATACTTGGGTACTGGGCTCATGAGATTATCTATTTCACCAACTCCCATAGCAACTTAAATTGTTTTACAATTCCAACAAAGATTTCTTAATCACGTGAACACAGTAACAACCCAAACTTAATTACACTAATTTCCATAGTGTACTTTTCTCAATATTTAAGTTCAAAAGGTTGTCTATAAAGTGAGCATTGGATTCTAAATTCCCACCACCAGACTGTAGTAGCAGTAAGATTCATAATTGAGTCTCAAAATTACCTTGGGGAATCAAAAAGACAAAATTTGAATTTCAGACCAATCCTTGCAATTTACAAATACTCGGATATGGAATTCTCATGGGAAAACATTAGATACATAGGTTGACCTATGTCATAGACTTTTACGTTTTCTCATGTCAACCATGAAGATAGTTCGTTGGTGAGTTTTCCTCGGATTCTTTTCACCTCATTGTAAATAGTCAAGGAAAAAAAAACAAGACAAAGAGGATATACACTGTCAACAATGCAAACTTGATCATTACGCATCATGGACGTGAGTGATTAATGCAGAAAACACTAATCATGCGTGTTCATGATTGACATGCATTACAACTTTTCCTGCATGAGCCATAGTAATCAGGGTTTCCTACCATGTACACAGGATTCCTCTGACATTCACCCATTGCAGCCCACTTGGGACAACTGTCCTGTTCATCAGTGCAGTCACTACCGTCAGATTCCAATGGCACATTGTTTGCATCAATGGCTCTCACATGGAAAGTTTTTGTTGCACACCATTTTTCTCCTTCGAGGATAGGGCATCTAGAATGTGAACTTTTCTCATCCACTGAGGTGTTAACGTGCAGATGGAAGAATAAGAGAGCATTTCCTTTCACGGGTTTTACTGCATATAGTTTTCTCGAACAATCCCACCACATTTCGTCCTTTACTTGTGTGTTCTTGAGCTGTAGAGCAAGAAACACATGTTTGGTTAGTTAACGGAGTAACATGGTATTGCAATGAAATATGATGATTTTGGAGCTACAAAATCGATGGTACTGTGAAATGGTGGAGCCTAGGAGGAAATAGCATTATGCCATAGTAGCGCACTAACTGACAAAAGAAATCATGTTCATCCACTTGTAAGTGAGTCAGCTAAAGCAAATTTCGGGATTGTTAAATGGTGTATGCTTTGTTCACTCGATTAAAAGTGCGTAAGGGACACCACACAAAGCTTTCAACAATAATGATTAATTCATCCCTTCGGTTATTTACGTTGCAGCAAAATCACACTCTTAGTGTATATGTAATGAGCCAAATTATTGCATCATTCAATCAGTTTTCAATTTCTCACTTACCCACTCACCTCTGATTCAAGAAAGAGAATCTCACCACCCAGGTTGGCATTTGAGAGATACAAGACCACTGTTGCCAGCAATGAAGGCCCCCATCTCCATCTTTATCACCATAATAGTTGTGGAATTGGCTCGTGTTCTCAGGCCCATAACGGAAAATCTGCAAATGATCACTGTTCTCTGGAGACAGAGAGTGACCGCAAATTAGAAATGCATATCAAGGAGAACCACATATCAAGGGCGGCCTTTAGGAAATATACCTTTCGGTAAAAAAGTCCAGTCTGAGATTCGATCCTCAATCCTTGTCACAACAGCATCCTGACATTACAACTATGTCAATCAAAAGGTGTGACGGATCTCATTCATTTGAATAAGAAACTCATAAATAGAAAAGAAAGGGACCATGAAGAGTGATGTGAATTTCAAGATTCCTAATTTTTCACTGCCCTTCAATGTAAAATCCATGTGACACACAAATATATCCTGTCATTTATCTTTTATTAAAGAAGGGAACCAAATTATGAACTCATCTTGGGCTAAGACAGTCGACAACAACATAAATACGCAGTCCTTTGCTTCCATTGATTTTCTTATTCCACTGTTGTTACCAAAGGGATTAGAAGTATAGAATTCCACCACTCATAGTGTATATAAGCTAATCATAAGCTTGAAAAAGGAACTTACTTGTTCCATAATGATGGGTGTCCCTGGAATTTCTTCCTTATGATTTTCTAGCTGGCCACGAGCCTGAGAGCAAACAAGAAAATTTGAGGACAAAAACCACAGCCGACATAACTAAAGAGTCACCAAGGAATTACCGAAGAAGTTAGGAGATCACACTCCTCGTCTGAGAGAAAGCCTTGATATAAAAAGACCCTGCAACCAGAAAAATGATGTCAAGCTGGTAGCCGAACAAAAACATATAAACTGAACCATTTAGTTAGTAGGTAAACATTGACATTGTATCCTGATATTAAAGTCAAATCCAAAATACACTTTCATTCACTCAGAGAAATTTTTCAAGGTACCTGACCTTGGCTGCCAAGAGAGTTGGATGACACGAGAGGGATCAATTCTGTATGCTTGAATTGATGTGACCGATTCTATAATACTTTCTTCTTGTTTCGCCTCATTCTTTGTTCTCAGTTCCTTTCTAAAACTACATACACAACAGTGATACACAGATTTTAGTTAAGAAATTCATACCATTAACTAACAAATATCCCAATTTCGCTCACACCTATCCAATTTAAGGTTCTCGAATACATTCAACAACTTATATAAACCCCCAAATAACAATGATAAGCAAAATTCACCAAGCACAGTTCAAGGTAGTCACACAACAACGAGATAAAACCACTCTTTTCGACCCGATGATTAAGATTAAAACCTATTCGAATTCCAAGTAACCAATAAAACTGTTTCTAGGTTAAGTTCTTCCGTGAGACAATGTTGTTATTTAACATGTTCATTTGAGTATTGTTTCATCAAAATTTCACAAAAATTAGGGCAAAATCTATTGAGAAAACCAGTTCTACAATCACAATTCAGTAGGAGAAGAAATGAGATGAGATGATACCTTTCAGCGACAAAGCTTGAGAGGGAAATGAGAAACGCAAAAACCAAAGGAACTGAAATCCAATTTAGAGATGCCATTCGAATTGATTTGGTTTTACCTCCAAAAACCCTAGAATTTTTTTTGATAAATTTTATTCTTTTCTTTTTCGATTTGTTTCTAGATTAGTTTTGTATAGTCTTGTAATTCATAAGAGCAACCATGATTTTCCAGAGCAAGGCACGGTTCGTGGAATTCTCGCAAAATCTACCGACTTGTGTGGGCCTGGGTCTCATAAATGTGAGGTTCGGTAGATTTTGCATGATCTTTCCCTCGGTCGGTGTAGCATTTTCGGTTCGTATTCGTCTATTAGGTATCTCCATTCCTTTAAAATGCTAAGTCATATAAGCGCCCACGTCGCACGGTGAGTGTGACATCCATTTCAAATTAAATTAGATAAAAGCTTTGACGAAGAACAATTCTGATGACGACAAGTGGCAGGATTCTATTGGTCGAGATAATAAAACATGAATTACACTCTATTTACACCATGTATTTAACTAACAGTTTATAACACCGTTAGTGAAAATGTGGATATACAACACTCATGTGAATATTTACAGCTAACTACTTACTTACACTTGGTTTACACCAAATACTTAACTGGACGTTAGGGAGATAGACAGTACTTACGATGATAACTAACATTGTCATCTCTGTTTTCTTTCGGGAAAAAGAAAAAAAAAATCTTACTGATTTTGCCCAAATACTGAAATTATTTTCTTTGGTCTTTACAACCCTAATCGCCTGCCGCACCTCTTCCTCTCTGTGTTCCCTTTATCTTGAGTTTTTCTTCTGCAACAAAAACCTATCAAAAATTATCATCACCTACGAATCAACTCTATCAATCCATAATCAGTGCCCACAATAACCCAATTTTTCAAATGGATGATTCTGTTATAGATGGTCCTGTTCAAGTTGGGGGTCGAATGCATCAGTAATTCAGGGGGGAGTAATCCTTCGTTAAAAAATTTGGGACAGTTAGTGAATTCGTTAATTGATAGCTCGATGCAAAGTTCTGAAAGGATGATTGCGCAAAATCAACTTGGAGATGCTGCTATTTCTTTAAAGGTATTTTCCTATTCGTTGGTTTTAAACCCTAAATCCAATTTGATTCCAAACCCTAACCTTAATTTGATTTCTGTTCAAATTAAGGTCTGTGGTTCGCATTAAGATAATAAGATCTGTTATTTTCAAATACGCATCTAAATCCTTTGCAACTGATAATGGTTGCCTCTTTACTTTTCCTCGAATATTTAGGTTAACAAAATAGATGATTCAAGAACGTACAAAACATCGTGGTGCTTCGATTTCGTCAGATAATGGAGACCAATGTAGATTTTTGGGTACGTAATTAAGTAATTTTGAAATTATGCTTTTAATTTGGTTTTCCGAATTAGATTTTAATGGTGGGTTTAATTTGGGTTGTTTTTTGAGTAGGCATCACCGGTTTGTATTACTTATCTGACAACTGAATTTCATTTCATCTAAGCAGCAATTTGTAAATGTTGAGTTCATCAAAGAAGTATCGTTTTATTCATCTGCCGATTTTCGATTATAATCTTGATACTTTCTGCCGTTAAACAAATATGTCGCTAGCTACAAGAAGCAGCAATGCGTCGATCAGGTAAAACTACTCTTACACCTATTGAAAATTAAATTCGTAAATGCACCACATGAGAATGGTGCTGCTTATTGTCTTACATGATGTCGATGCAGGAGTTTAATGTGATAATGAGGCGATGTACGATGCGTTATTTAGAACCGTTCATGTACGTCATTGTTGTGAGAAAGGAAGGCGAGAATGCGCTTAATGGCATGCTCAAAAATGTCATTGGAACTCTTGATTTTCGTTTCAAGTACATGTTACAGGGGGAGACTTATCCTGAGGTGCATTATGCATGGATAATTATCTAATTTAAGTTAGCATTTTGATGTTTAGAATCACCTAATTAAGATTTGAATCCCTTGGTTACCCATGATTTTTTATAGCCAGCTGTGAATCTCTTTAGCACCTTCAAAAGAAGGGGACCACAGAAACATGGCATAATCTCAAACATAATTGTTGCCAAAAGTGCACGTCAACAAGGTGAGTACTGCTTAAGTTCTCTTCCATTCATCTAAATTGCATGGTTAGCTGTAAGGAGGAAAATTAATGCAACTGATTATCTTGAATTTGATGATTCAGGTATAAAGCAGGTATACTTACATGTCTGTCGGGATAACAAACCAGCATTAGCACTATACAAAAAGATGGGATTTGGGGTAATAATACTTTTACTGATCCGTTTTTCATTTTCTAATGGTTAGTTACTTTTGGTCAGTAACCATCAGTTGGTCCTGACATGAAAAATTCTCCTTTCTAATACTTGCAGAGGCGACTCCACATCTGGAAGAATAAAACCTATACGTGTGCAACATAAATCTGTAGTTAGATTTTACTCATTCTTTAAACTGATAAAGGTTTTGATTTTTTTTGAAGTCCTGACAATAGTAATTATCCTAGATATATACTCAAATTGTTTTTTTATGCATGCCTCTTCGACAGAGTTGTATATGGATGTGATGTCATTATAGCTTTATAATCTGAGCAGCTGCAGTCTGGTTTGCTATTGAACCAAATTTCTAACCAAGCTTTTCTGCTTAAATGCTTCGTAACTTTACATATTGTACTTCACCTAGGGAACACCCCACCAACAAATAGATTAGGTCACTTAGAAAATATCAGGATAGCTAGCGAGACTGTTTGTTGCTATACCACCTAATGATATTCTAATGTGATCTGTCTTTTAAGTTGTAGCAGTTTTTCTGTTTAAATGCTCTTCTATTTGGCTGACGTGTCTGAAATTCAAGCAATCCATACCTTCATATCAGCTGATCGATATAGCACACCACCAGCTATTTTAATGCGTGTAATCTTATGGCCAGTAATGTGGAGTAAATTTTGAGAGAGGCGTAACATTAAATTTGCTAGTTAGGCACTGTGCTGTATCATGGGCACATCTCCCATATTGCTTCAAAATACACAATGTGTATGTGAAGATAACAATCCATTCGTCGTTGATTGCCGAGCTACATGCATCGGGGCGAGGCGAAGCTGAACCATACCAAATCAAAAATGCACGACGGGGCGAGACGAAACCACATCATACCAAATCAAAAATATGGTTAGAAAAAATATATAATAAAAAATTCTATGCGACAGGGTGAGGCGAAGCCGAGCTACATCAAATAAAAAATTCTAAGCATGTATCGGATGGGGCGAGGCAAAGCGGTTTCCGGGTCCGCCCGGTGCGTAGCACGGGCACAAAATCTAGTAGTATCATGGTACCTATAACCACTGATTGTGATATGTATTGTTAATCCAGAAGTGGCGGTATCTGCAATTCACATGTTTAAATTTGTTTTACTCTCATTAATCTTGGTTGTCAATTACGTTGGTAAGTTAAAAGGTGATCATTGATAGCCATTAGAAGAACAGAGGTGTGTTTATATTAAAAATGTAACCTTTCGAATGGCCAACAACTTCTCCTGTGATGCAAAAAATGATGAAATCTAGTGGTTATGTTGACATGAGCTTCAATTTTTGGCCTTCCTTGCTTTGATATAGACATGCTGGGCCGCTGGTCCTTTTCCCTTGTTATATAAGTGTACAAATGATCGTTCCATCAAAAATATTTTTTGCTTTACTCATTTTATGTGTACAGATGTCCAATCTCATAATTATTGTTCCTTATATAATTTTGATGTGTTAAAGCAAATTACTTAGGATCCTAATAATGTACGTCATGGTCGAAGATAAAGGAAGGGAACAAAAAAAGAGAAAAGAACAGATTTGATGTCCAGACCGAGATGTTGGAGAAAATTGAAGCTACGAAGAATCGAAACATATGAAGTCTGGCAAATAAACATTATTATTCTGTAACTGTTCAAATTCCCGAACTGTTCAAGGACGACCTAGCAAGGGGATAATCTAAACTATATGTGAAAATTATAGGGAGACCCATTTTTCCAGATTTTTCCACTGAGAAATCCACGGACAGAAAACTGAAGGCGCGCACTCATTTTTTGGGGAAAAATTATTCTCACACCCATAATTTATAAAATTTTGTTTTGTTATTTTTTCAAGCACTGAAATCAGCTGCCATCAACATCAACTGGGAAACGAATTTCTTCTTGCTATCTCTCTTATCTTGTTCTTCATTTTCAGATCTACTAGATTTAGAACAATAATTTCAGAAAAATCTATTTCAAAATAAAGGCTTTTCTTCAATACAAGTCCGATCTGTTTCAAAATCTTGATAAAAGATGATTTTGGGTTACAAATTTGCGATCAGTAGACTTTCCTCTTCAAACCCATTGAAGATTTTTTCACAAAACACTGATAATCTTAGCCTAATTCAGGGCTTTTCTCTTCACGGACGAAATTAATGACAAGGGAAATCATCATCGCTGGATCTATGGGGATTTAAACTACGAAATTGGTGTTGGTGAATGGTAGCTGCATACAGTTCTTGAGATGAGAATGAAGACGGTCTGATGGTCACAGATTTGTTGGATTGAATCTGCTGGTACTCACGATGGAATTTCCTGAGATAGTGGTCAAGTTGCTGGAAGAGATTAATGGCAGCATGAGATGAAATTGGCTGAATCGTTACAACATTTATGGTTTGAGTAAGTGAAGAAGAAAGGTTCCCCTGCCATGGATTCATGTGAACATTCGAGTTCGATCGCACAACAAAGAAACGGTCAACAACGTCATAAAATTTGAGAAGGCTTGGTACAGATGTGAACTCATTCTACAACTATAAATACAAAGTTATGTTATAATGGTGGCTGTCAGGGGGATTTGCATACGTAAATGGAGAACGTGTATTGATTCTTAATAATTTGTTATTTGTGTGTATTTCAAGGGTTTGTGAATGATTTCTGAAGACTAATTGAACCAGGGAAGATAATGATGTTGATGTTGATAATGGGGATTGAATGGAGTGTGTTTATGGGTTGTGAATGAATGAGGAATTGCAGTTACCAGTTTAGGCACACAACACGTTCGAGAAAAGGCCTTCAAGCTCATCTGATGCTAGTTGAGTTTGTCTACAATGGTTGCTGCTGCAATGGTGCTGGTGGTATGTTTTACAGGGTTTCTGGTGGGATGATTTTCGCAGACTGAACTGATTTGGTTAGGAGGAGATACTGCAAGTTGTTGAGCTAATTTTCAGCTGTAGAACGTGTGTTGTTATGGGTCTGTGTTGGTGATATGATGTTCATGGAAGAGATAGGAACTGAGGTCTGAAACTGTAGTGATTTGGTTGAGTTATGGCAGTGAAAGATGTATGCTGCTACTGGCTTCCTTCTAAGGGTTAACAACTTGTTTTAGATGATGTTTCAGCTGCTAACCAGGGACTGGGATTGAGTTATTGCTGCTAGTGTTCGAGTAATTGATGGAAGAGATAAATTTACAACAATTCCAGTGGGGTTAGAAGGCATGGGCTTACCTGATTGTGTTAGTGCGATGAATTTGGATGAGTCATATTCTTAATTAACCTTGGTTCAGTGACGTTTGGGTTAGTTAATATGTCCAAAATTATGTTGTGTGTCTAAAGAAATGATTGCATGATTTGTTTTGCAGATACAAAAGTGACTACATAATCTATCATGCAGCTGAAAAAATGGTTGCATAACCTATTATACATCTACAAAATTTGTTGCATAACGTGTTGTTCAGTCCGAAAAATGATTGCATAACACGTTATACAACAATATTTTTGTTAGTATTGAAACCAACAAAAAATAAGGTTGCATAACTTGTCATGCACCTACAATAATATCTACATAACATGTTATGCAGTCGTGAAAATGGATGCATAACCTGTTATGCATAACCTGTTATGCATCCGAAAATATGACTGCATAATGCATTATGCATCGAGAAATTGTCGCACAATCTTTTATGCATCGAGAAAATAGATGCATAACATGATATGCATCTGTAAATATGGATATATACTGCATTACACATCAATTTTTTATACTCAAGAAGGGTGCGAAAACAATGGGTACATGACTTGTTATAGATGCATAACAAATTATATACTGCATTACGCATCAATTCTTTATACTCAAGAAGGGTGCGAAAACAATGGGTACATGACTTGTTATAGATGCATAACTTTGCTATGCAGATGCATAATTTGTTATGCAGTCGAGAAAATGGTTGCATAATTCGTTATGCGTCTGCATAATGCGTTATGCATCCTTTTTGGTGGCTGCATAATGGTTATGTATCAAGTTTTCGAAAATTTTGCCTAAAACGATGATCACCTCCGATTTTTTCATGAAAAACAAAAATTTGATATTGTTGTTTGTACTCGTTGCGTAGCTCTTTTTAAAAGATTTCCAACCATATAAAATTTATAAACTTCTAAGGTGCGTATTTTTAGGTATGTTATGTCCAAGTTGAGTTGCCAATTATACCCCTTGATGCATAACTCAGTCATGCAGATGCATAATCCGTCATGCAGAAGTTTTTAATAATTTCATATAATTATGGGTGTCACGGAAATAATTATGGGTGTCACAGTACCCAAAATTAATTATGGGACTGAGAATGAGAATATTTTTTTTTGGGTCTCCCCCTAATTTCCCCAAACTATATCCCATCCTTATATCATGCTCAACATAGGGATTGAAAATTTAGTTTTGGCCCTCTAGTATCAAGCATTCTAGCCCATTTAATGTTCTTTTAACCCACTCAAATCCATTTATAATTAGTTGATATAAATTCTAAACTATTTACTTTTAACCCCACTTGGTAGTGTATGTTCTTACTTAAAAGCAATAGAACATCTTCTCCTCAGCACAATCATCTCTTATTTATCTTCGGTAAATTGTAAATTTTTTTCCATGATCACTTTTCGTAATTGATTTTGTTCATTTTAATTCTACACTAAGGCACGACTTGTATTAGCAGGTAATGGTATTATGGTACCCGTAACCACTGATTATGATAAATATGAGATATATATATATATATGTCAGTGATACTGATTTTGTAGAGACTCGTTAGCTTGTCAACGCTATTTGACCGGTCAAAAGACGATTTAGCCGCTAACGACTAGATTGACTATATGTAAACGTTAACTAATAGAAATTAATCAAAAAATAATCTGGAAATGAAAATAGTATCATTGGATATATTTCGAAAAGTTATGCCAAATAGACTACCTGAACTCGTCATTCTGGTACCAAAAGAAGAATAAAACATCTAATTGGGAGGAGGGTAAAACAATAAGTTTTCAGGCATACGTTTTAAAGGAAACCAAGGCATCTACTCCGGGAATCCTCTCATTTTAGATAATAGTATTATCGTTCGGCTTCCCTTATTCAATTGTATAGGTGCCATGTCAAAACTCAATTTTTTTTATACCCAATTTATGGTTGAAGAGCGAACAATTCTCTTTTCTTTTTATTTTCATACTTTTTCTATGTTCTTCTTCTTTCGCCTTTTTTGATTTTATTTCCAGAGAATTAGTCTTCAATTATGTGTGAATAAGCCATATTAAGCTTAGTATCTTGTTGAATTGATGGAAAATGTTATGATACTGTTATTGTTTGAGCTCCGGAAGAAGAAGGAAGTTGATGATGTTGTAAATTGAAGTTGGGGTTTTCGGAAGAAATATGGGAAATAGAGAAATTAGTGAAGACAGTTTAGTCTAGGTGGTTGTCTCATGAGTGGTAGAGAACGTTAGAGATCTGGGCTTGAAAATGTATTCTGGAGCCGAGGACGACTCCCATTTAAGGTGATGATATTGTAATACCCGATTTCGGTTGTGGTTCTCCAAATGAAATATAAGTAATGGTTTTTCTTTTCCTAACACCGATGTCTTTTGAGCACAATTGGTTCCAAAGTCGGCAGAAATCTCCGCAGTTAAGTATTCTTGGATGAGAGTAATCCAGGGATGGTTGACCTCATGGTAAGTTGCTATTGGATTACCGCAGAAATACCTGTTGAAAACCCCGTACTGCTGGAAAACCGCAGTGGGTCAGTGGGTACAATATCAGTGGAGGGTTGTGTCTTTACTAATGATATCATCTCCTTTGACTGGTCATTTGCCGAGAGGTGGGAAGGTACACTGGATGGGGTTGGTCCAGAACTCAGGGTAAGGTCTTTACTAATAGTACCAGAGTCGAAGACGAGTCACCTCCAGAAGGGTGATAAAGTACGCTGGATTAATGGTGGTGCCAGGTAATGGTCTCATGAGGGGTAGGGAACGTCAAAGTCTGGGTTGCTTGAATATATTCGGGATCCGAGGACAGCTATAATTTAAGGCGGTGGTATTGTAATACCCCGATTCGGCAGGTAGGGTTAAATGGAATATAATTAATGTTTTGTCCTTTCCTAACAACGAGGAATTTTCAGCACAATTGACTCCAGGATTGGCAGAAGACTCTGCAGTTAAGAATGCTCGAGCGGGAGTAATCCTAGGACGCATGATCTCATGGGAAGTTTCTGCCTGTTGATACATGGAAATAATTACCCCTTAACAAGGATAGAGAAATCCACCATAGAATATAGCGGACTTGGGACTAAAGCCCAAGTCCAATAATACATGTCCATAGGATGGATAAGACAAGAAAGGGATTTATGAAGAAGTTGAAGGTTACAATAGGAGGAATGATAATAGTTATAAATAAGGGAGATTCTATGACATATGGAATGATGAAGTCATGAGAAGAAGGGTTTAGGGAAAAACCTATATAAAGAAGGACATAGTACAATAGAAAACAGGTTCTCTCTCATTCTATTCTGGAATAAGGTGTTGTCATTGTTGTGGCTAGGACGTGTAGGACCAAACTCATATCTACCTCTGAACACTGCTCGTTGAAAACCCTACACCACCAGATAACCGCAGTGGTGGGCGTTGAAATCCCCACACTGCCGGATAACTGCAATGGCTAAGCGGGGACAATATCGGTGGAGGGACAGATCATTACAAATATGGCTAACTAACATGGCTTCTACACAGGCCAAACTTCTACATCATGACTGTATCAGAAACTTATTTGCAGCTTCATTCCTCCCACCAAATCTGACTACTATCACTTCATTCACCCTAATTAACAACACTTCCGGTTCAATTCCACCACCACTCCATCCAACATAAATCATATTCACTCAGACCGTATTCTTATGCAAATTCATCACAACACCTACACGTATTGCAACTTCACTTTAGCTACATTTCACTCAACGTTGCCATACCATTACACATGTGATCCATTTATTACTTCATTTTATCTGCAATCCTTATTCTAGATCCAGCTGCAATACCACATCTTCAACCAACCTGCAACACTTCATCATCAAACCAAGTTCAGTTCATCACTATAATAGTCTCTTTCATGTCCTGCATATATTGCATCTACCATTAATTGTATAACATATTCATTCAACCCCATATCTTCTCCTGTAATCACATTCTTTTTAACTCCTTCAAGTCACCACTTTTGTGATTCCACCATAAAAGTATCATCATTAGCTGCAGTTCAATTAAATCATTCCTTCATAACCAGAATATTATCAATTTTATCTGCAACCTCAACATAACATAACATATTTTGAGTTTTCCACCACACCAACACTAGTTCGCAATACCATCTCCTAAAGTTTAATTTCCTACATCATCCCAACCTATACCAGTTTCTTGTAATTTATTAATAATTCTAAACTACAACTACAACTCCTTTTAATGTTCATTTCGATCCCAGTTTCATATGCAATCATATAAATTTAGAAATTTCAAAAATTCAATTCAAAATAATGAAATATTAAAATTAAAGGCACATTAGACTCTTACCCCCAAGCATTTGCATCCTCTGAATTTCAATTACTCAAACTATAAAATTATTTCTTCTGGTCTTGGAATTCATCACCAACATTAATTTCATCAAATTGAACGTGATTTCCCCTATAACTTCATTTTAATCCACCTAACATCTCAATACCCATGTCTAATCATCCTCATAGAATACAAATTTCATCTTTAAATCTTCTCTGAGTTTTATTTATGAAAACCCTAATATTTGAATTAATCTACCAATTCTTGTTCTTATTTGTATTAAACTCACAACAACCCCTAATTATACATACCCATTGTAGTGGCCTATCCCTCCACCGATATTGTCCTCACGTAGCTATTTCGGTCATCCGACAACGTGCAGTTTCCAACAAGCACCGTTACGGTCATCCATCCCGCCCGAGCACGCTTAACTCCAGAGTTTTTTGACAACTCTGTTGCCAATTGTGCTGAAAAGACCTCCGTGTTAGGAAAGGACAAACCATTGTTTATATTCCATAGGGACAACCACTACAGAATATCGAGGTATTAAAATATCACCATCTTAAATTGGAGTCATCCTCGGCTCCGGAATATAAACAATCCCAGATCTCTCACTTTCCATGCCCCTCATAAGACGAGTACTTGACATATCCCATCCAGCGTACTTCTCTCACCCTCAACAGGTGACCCGTCGTTGGCTCTGATACCATTTGTAATGACTCGTTCCTCCACCAATATTATCCCCACTTAGCGGTGAGGTCATCCGTAAGTGTGTGGTTCTCAACGGGCGCCGTTACGGTCATCCAACAACATCTTCCTAGAAGGTTACCCATCCCTGGATTACTTCTGCCTGAGTACGCTTAACTGCAGAGTTTTTTTCCAACTGTGCTGAAAAAAGCCTCGGTGTTAAGAAATGACTAACCATTACTTATATTCCATTCGGCCAACCACTTCTGAATATCGGGGTATTACACTGTCAACTTAGTTGACTTACCCATTTATCATCTTACTCGCATGACTCGGTCTGTTTGACCGAGTTAACTTAGTTTAGGGCTGTCAATGGATAACCGAATATTTGATATCCGTCCGAGTCCGTCCGGATCGTTAGGATATTATCCGAAATTTCGGATAACGAATATCGGATACAGATTCCTTATCGGATATTCTTACTTTAACAAAACAGATACGGAATAGGCATTATCCTATAGGATAATATCCGATAACCGTTAAAGAATGCATATCCAAAATTTTTTATATTATGTTTGAGTAATATATTTAGTTGTTAGCTTGATAGTATGTGAAGAGTGGTGGAAATAAAAATATTATGGAAGAACAAAAACACAACTATTTATATTGGTTGTGAGAAAAGCGGAGGATTTTCAATATTAATGGAGAAGATTTGAGTTTTGTTTAAATATAATTTAATATAATAATTTTAAAGTCAAATTTATGCATTTGATCAAGGTATTTGGTTTTGTTTAGTCGAATTTCCTTAGGTCCCTTTGAGTTTTTTTTTTTTGTAATTTATGAAATTAGAGAAAGACTAAAAAAGAACTTAAATTATTTTTATTATAATAAATTACTATCGGATATTACCGGATAACCGACATTGTTATCGGAACGGATAACGAATTTTTTTTTTGAATATCCGTCGGATATCGGATATCCGGTAATATTATCGGTAACGGATATGGTTGAGGCCATATCCGTTTCGATAGCTACCGTTGACAGGCCTAACTCAGTTTAACTTAGCCCCAACTCAATGACTTGACTTCTTGACCCTGTTTGACCTTGACTCAGTTAAACTTGACTAGAAATAGACTTTGACTTTGTTTGACCATACCTTAACCAGACTTTGATCACTTGACCTATGACTAGACGTTTACTGTTAGCTTGATCGTTGACCGGTGACCTAATAATATTTCCAACGGCTTTTTCTTGAAGTAGTCTTGACTGTCATCAAAACAAGTGGGAACACTTATACCTTTCTTGTGATCATTTATGGTTACTTTTTATCTACAAGCATGTTGTGTGTTTAATTGGGTATGTAATGTGATATGAGTTGTTTGATTTCTCCTCGAGGAGTGTATGTGCTCTCCCCACAAATTCTCTCTAAGTTCAGTAGCGAGAGATGTGCAATATTATTTAGTAGCGCGAGATGTGCAATATTATTTACGTACTTTATATTGTCCTGAGTGGAGCGACATGTGTAATATTATATATATATGTGTGTGTGTGTCGTCTCTTATGTATATATATATACATATTTTATCTTGGGGAGTTACGCAAGTGCATGTTATGCTTGATTATCTGCAGGATATGTGGTATAGGATTTTAATTATGTATTTCTTCTTCTAGATTACATATTCTCGACATTGTATTTGGAGTATAAAGTGTTGTTTGCTTTCTTGTGTTGTCGTACTAAGACTATTTTATCTCTTAAGAGTTTGTTAGTGATTACTTTAGTGTTGTTTAGTTTCCTCTGAGCACTCCTTTGGGACGATGTGCTCACCAGTTTCCGGTTCAGTTTCAGTTTTCAGAAGAGACGATATATGTGATAATTTTCATTTTCGTAGCTTAAAGCTTTATAGACTTTATAGACATGTATCTTTTATATATGTATTCTTTGTAACTGTAAAATAACACACTATTCTACTTATATCATTCGAGAGACTTTTATTATGAATATCAAAGTGTTTAGGTTTAGCAGATTAAGTTAATTTATTTAATTATGATTTTCTTATAAGAACAATGATCTAGATTGGTCTTTCAAGTTTAGGTTGTAATCTTAAATGTTAATCTGCAAGTGTCTTGGTTGGGAGTCACAGACTGGTGCCAGCTTATATTATTGTTAATTTGAAAGTAGTTAAAATTGTAATTCACGTGTCTAACCAAAACCGGACCCATCTCCAGTAACCAACAACCTAAGGAACTACTTGAGGTAATTGTCAAAGACCAACTGCGCCTCATCCAAAAACTCAGGCTTAGTGGTTCGCATGGTAAAAGTATAACCTAGAGACACCAGAGCAATTCCTCAGTAGAAGCAACTCCCCCTGAAGATCGTTCAGTTTCTGTAAAGTCTCCATCAAAGCAATAGTCTTATTTGCTCTCTTAACCACTATATCTCTACAAAACTGAGGATCCAAACTAAATGGCCCGCCCAATAACTTAACAACGATTGAAGGCCGGTGTATTTCGGAGGGAAAAAACCCCTCAACTAAGCCTCTGATATCAACCGAAGGCCAAAAAAGCTCTGTTTTAGAAACGTTGAGATGTAAGCCAAAAGAAGCATCATCCTTATGAATAATGTCCAAAGCTCTGGCAACCATCAATGTATTTCCAACTATGGTCCCATCATCTAAATACCAATCCTGAAGATCCAGGGAACAACGTTCTGCAATTTTGCAGATAAGGGGGTGTAAAGTCAAGGAAAATAACACAGGCCCAAGCGGATCACCCTGTTGTACACCCTACTCCATTTTTTTTCCAAATTAAAGACACATGGTAACGGATTTGAAGCTGATATTTTGGAGATATTTTTCTCTTAGAAAGCTCGATATTCCTACCGAAAATGAACGTATTCAAAGATGTATGTATAAACTACTTAAAAAAATTAGCAGTTAAAAATCAACAAATTTTCAACCATTGAAACCAAGACGTTCCTACCGAACATGAACGTATTTAAATATGTATGTATAAACTACTGTTGATGGTGGATTTTCATTTAAGGCTAAAATTGTAAAAGCCAAAACTATGCGCTAACATCCTGCAAAGGATAAAGCCACTGATAAAGTGGAGAATACTTCTTCACTATAAACTTATAACATTACCAATTAATGCATGACCAACCTTGTATTTCCTGTACTACTCCATTTTCATTATTGGTGCGGCATGACGACTGAGTGATCGCTGTCACCCGAGCAACACGAATCTCCAAGCATTAAATAAGGAGGCATGTATGAAATAACCGTACATGATATAACTCTCGGAGTGTTATACTAGCCCGATCGAGCATTTGGACTGTCCGTATCAGTCTCAGAAACGATCACGACCATCCAACTTCACCAGCATGATTGGATGGCTTAAATCAGATCTATAACCCTCAGGCAGGTATTGGAGTATTCATCACCGGCCCAATGCGGGCCCCGCATGGTCGGCCTCCCCAAAAGTGTAGCATGGCTTGCCAATTCGTCCACCCAAAGCAGCGTGGACGAAAAACCCTAAATTAGGGTTTGCAGCACATTACATGTGTCGCAAATCAGTCTCAACCATCCATCTTCGCAGGCATAGATGGAGGGTGTAGATGTAGATTCAAAGGGCCCAGAGCATGTCAAGACAAACACCGTGGGCCCGCCTACATACATGACCGATCGGTTAGGACCAAACATGGATGGTCTCCCCAATTCATGCTCCCAAACAAGGCATGACGCACGACTGGCATAATTAGGATTTTCGATCACGAGCGTCCATTTTCACCTGATCGAACGAAGGGTCTAGGAGTCGATTAAGCAGGTCCAATGAGTATCAACACGATCACTGTGGGCCCACATATCTCCACACCCGATCATCCAAGGCATATCATGCCTGGTCGTCTCGATTCGCACGCCCAAACTAGGCGTGGTCACACCTCCTAATTGCAAACTAATCTCGACTACTCAAAGCCGGATAAATTGAGTGGCTCAGATCACGTTTCTATGAGGTATTAAGGTATGAACGTGTACACCAGCCCGCCGTCTGTATACGAGACTAATCTGCCAAGACCAACCAAGCTTGGTCGTCTCGAACCGCGCGCCCGAAGTTGGCATGACGCGCGGCTTTTGCGACACCAGATTTCTGTCGCAAATTGATCTCAACCACTCAACTTCGCCGGACAAATTGAGTGTCTTAGATCACACTTTCACGCCGCCTACACGCATGCACGATCGGCCCGGCCAAAATTGCGTCCCAAGCTTGGTTTCGACCAAGCTGAAGAGTGATGCTTGCGCATCTCTTCATAAACCCTAATTCCACTAACGGTCGCAGATGAGTGTCTCAAAGATCATCTCATCCGATCAACTTCACCTGCTTGGTTATACAACCCTGGTCAGGAGTTAACTGGTCAATGAGGTGTTGTGGTGATTACCATCCGCCACTCTACCACACTAAGTGATCGGTCAAGTCAGAACTTACCTGTACAGTCCCAAATGATCACTTGAAGATGTCTAGACACGCATCTATTTTAAGACGCTTAATCGTGACTTACTCCATTAAGCCTTAAAACAGGGATGCTTCATATATGCTGAATATATTCGATGCATTACATGCATAGAATTCACGTGATATTTTACAAGTATCAAATTCCAAATAACTTAGTTATTTATCCTAGCATTACATGCTACCTTCTGTGGGTCCCACGATCCACACACTCGAGACATCAATCATGTCACAAACTGGGGGATACATACTGGGGTATTGGTCTCGCGGTTTACAGCGTGCAGCGCACAACGCGCCATCACAAGAACGTGTCAGGAAGTCATGGACGGTTAGTGATGATGGGAGAAGTGGGAAAGACTGATCGTGTAACACTAACACCCGCAACCCCACTACTCCATCACTCCACTTTCTCCACTTCCCACGAGATACGTGAGTAAGGCTCAATGACTTGTATAAATAGGTTCTCCTCCCTATTTCGACAAGAGAAGACAAGATAACAGAAGCAAGTGTTGATATAACCGTATTCAAACACCGGAACTGATAGCTTACATTCTGCAAGCCAGTTCAGCTTTCTGATACAAGTCATACATAGCCAACACCTTCACAATCTCAATACCTTCTACGCTTCCCTCCCTAAGATCAACCCCATCTCCTTCACTTTGTGAACGAAGCAAGTCTGGAATGACCATTTCTTGGTTTAGGCCAGAGTTGTACAGATTGATTTCTCGAATCACAAGCACTCCCGTGCAGTGCATTTGTTTAGAGTTTAGATTCATTTCTCATCCACACACCCCAAATTACCAAAACCAGCAGAAATAGTTTTCACCCATAAACAACCACTTAAAAAATAAGCAGTTAAAAATCAACAGATTTTCAACCATTGAAACTAAGACCGATAAATTATGAGGTTTAATATTTCGGAATGCCCTCATTCTTAGTATTTATATAAAACTTTGTAAGAGAAACATATTCTCAAAGTATTAGCTTCAAATCTGATACTATGTAGTTTTTATTCAAAAAGAAGAAAAGCTTCCAAAGAGTAAAATAGTGTGAGAATAAAATATAAAGGGATCATGCCACTTATTAAAATGATAAATCTACTCCAAGACCACATTCACTTCCCATGCTACTAATATAATTTTCTTTACTCATTTTATATGCAAGCAGATACGCAATCAGAAAATTAGTGTTCTTCATATAACTTTGATGAGTTAACACAAATTACTTAGGTGTTTCCTATTTTATATAAGTGGTGGTTTAAGATAAAGGAAGAAAAACAAAATAAATAAATAAACATCCAAATAAATACTGAAATGTTGCAAAATACTGAAGCAATAGGAATCAAGAAATGTGAAGTATTGAGCAAGAAATATTAATTTGTTTTCTTAGTGCAATTTTCAAAGGGTTTGGCCAAACACTATGGTCGGGATCTTACTTAGCTTTGGTTACACCATAGTTACGGCCAGCCAATTTAACTGGTTACTTAGTTATATTGTGGCTGAAAGTTTTGGCTTAATTAGTAAAGGGAAACTTATGAAACTGACGACGAAAATTGAGTTTCCATACAATTTTTTATGGAATATAACTTAATTTTTGTTATTTTGGCTTTTTGTATTTTTAATATTCTCTCTTTAACTCTTTTATTCACGATCAGTGTTTTTCTCCCCTATTATATCTACAGTTTTTCTCTTAATTATTCTTTAATCCGTAACAAATATTTAGTAAATCCAAACCAAATATGTTTTGAATATCACGAAAACTGAGTTTTGTATGTCATTATTTGGACGGAAACTGAGTTTTCAGTCACTGTCTGGATGCGAACTCATTTTCCATTTACATAAGTTAAGAAATGCAACACTCCCGTAGTGTTTTTTTTCTGTTTTTTGATTGCCTTTGGCTTAGCTATAGCCAATCAAAATGTCTAATCATAGCGCCTTGGCTTTGAGAATTTTCTTTTTTTTTGTCAAAATTAAAATGGAGAAGAATAAGATGGGGAAGGAATGGACGACTAAGGTTTTCTGGTTTGGTCCATATACACTACACAAAAGCACCGTTGTCGGCTACAATACCATGAAAAAGAAATCATTTTAGTGTTTCAAACAAATGATGAAGAATTGTTCCTGCAAAAGCAAAGAAATGATGAACTAGATGAGTTGATCGCAGACCTAAAAAAATGCATTCATTCAGGCACATGTACTAATGTTACATTAAAGACTTACACCATGTTTATTTATTCCTGACTCATCTGGATTTGACTCAATATGTTTGTTTTGAGTCAGATCTGACTCATCTGACTCAAAAATATGAGTCAGTGGTTTGGTCTCATGAGTCAGAGATATTTAATTTGTTACCTGACTCAGATGGGTCTGAGTCAGGGGCTATGTCTGAGTCAGAAACCGAGTTAGATCTGACTCAAAATACAAAGAAAACGTCCTGATTGCTGACTCGGACCGAATAAGGAGTTGACTCAGATCCAGACATCGAGTCAGCTGCAAACAAACAAGGTCTTACAATATGCCTTGGAAATGTTTTGCACACATAGATTCTATCAAAGGCCCTGACTGCAGCGAAACTGAAACGGTAAATACCTAAATATTGTAAAAAAAAAACAAAGAAACGAAAAATGTTCTCGCTTCCATGAGTCAACTATATTAGAATTTACCTCCAAAAACTTTAGCCAGATATTCTTAGGATTTTTTTTTGAAACATATATTCGTTTATGGAAAATCAAGACACAAGTTCATGTGAGTATGTGTTACCTTTAGAGTCATGAAAAAATATATGATTAATAAAATGTGGGATTGTCTAGTCCCAAATTTTGGTTGATAGAGTTCCCGTTTGTCTTTCATCTGTTGCATAATTTTCCATACCATTTGCTCCCTCATTGCCTTTTCTTTTTCTCTTTGATTTCAG
The DNA here is from genome assembly GCF_003573695.1 of Papaver somniferum. Taxonomy (NCBI): domain Eukaryota; kingdom Viridiplantae; phylum Streptophyta; class Magnoliopsida; order Ranunculales; family Papaveraceae; genus Papaver; species Papaver somniferum. The sequence continues at coordinate 996,458 of NC_039361.1, forward strand.
CGTGTTCTAGTTTTTTGTGTACGTAGTCTTGTATAAGACCTAAGTCAATCCAAATGTCAAATGAATGTTTTCAATTTTCATAGCCAGGGACGACTCGTAATTGCGTGTTAGTAGGTATGATCAGTGTAGGTGTAAATAATCCACAAGGATAGGTGGGAAGATCCTGGGATATGATGCACAGAACAAAGGAAGATGAAGCATGCAATAAATTCAGAAGGCACGAAGAATGAGGAGTCACGTGGGTCGGATGTGATGGTCACACAGCTGCCGGAGGTGACGTGATCCTTATCCTCTGACAAGACAAGCGGGCGACCATAAAGTACTCGGTCAAACAAGGGAAGTTGGTCAAAATAAAGGTACGAGAACAAAGAAGGGCGATATCGCGTCTAATCAAGTGCCAAGGACTCGGCCTCGGGCGAAAGGATGTCAGAGACCAAGGTTCCATCGGCCACACCAGAAAGACGGGAGAGTAACTAAGATAGGTCCGATAGGGAATAACAGAGTTCATGTATTGTGGCCAACACTGTAATTTCTTTGTATCTCGAATATGGCCTATAAATATAAGAGCTTGTCGAAAGTGAAGGGAGAGAGAAAAAAGGCATTACACTTGAGAATTAGAGAGATAGTTCATTTGGGAAAGAGAGAACACTTTGTAACCTAAAATGAGAAGTAATATCAATCATCCTTTCACCCTTGGACGTAGGTAATCATGCCGAACCACGTATATCCTTGTGTTCATGTTTGAATGTGCGTCTTTACTTGTTTTAGTTTAACTTCTTCACCTTTGGATGTAGTTTGTGATTTTATGCAACTACATTCTGGCGCCGACTAAGGGGACGGTCTAAGTTCTCCGGATACCTTGGCCGCGTACATCAACAGAAACGATCAATAAAGCTCCTAATAACACCTCATGTGTGGTAGTTGATGCTATGAGATGAACTCTGTTTGATGAAACATCTCTTCTATCTTTTGTTTCTCGAGTTTTGGCTAAACAGTTAGATTTCTTTTCATAAAGTTGTATGGTAGAGAAAAATTTTCAGTTCTGTCGAATTTGAGCAGTCGAGTTAGCAGGAAGTCTTTCAAGAGCTCCCAAGTAACACCATCAGCGCTTGGTCGAGACCATGAAGAGACTCTGTTAACAAATCGACTGGTTGTGCTTTGAAACGAGTAGATTTAAGTATATTTGAGTATTTGTTTTCGTCTTCGATAGTTGTTTTCATTACCGAAAATCTAACAGATGGGAAACTTCACAAGACTCCCAAGTAACATATTTGATGTCGGGTTGAAGTCACTCGAAGTTCCATGCTGACTTACCAAGTGTCGAAAATTTTATAAAGTAGCTAATAAGCTTTTTATTTCAAGGTCAGTTGAAACCCCTCTCGACAGATTGACTTCGAACCATTGAGTCAGATCCAAAGCAGGGAACAAAGTAGTCGGACGGCGAGATCACTAGTTTCCGGAGAAAACCCAAGGAGTTCAGGGAAGTCATCCTTGAGTAATTCCAAGAAAGTTAATGAAATTTTGTCTAGAATTGATTTTCAGTACGGATCTGAACCTTTTACTTACAAAACACTAGGAGTTAATGATTTGGAGCATAGAGAATGTAGGGCAAACTGTTATTAATGCAAAGTCGGGTACTGAGAGCGACGTCGTGTAGTACTAAAAGCGACGTAGCGTAATACCTGCCTAAAAGAGTACTTAAGGTCAAAACAGGTCAGGTTGGTGAGGCTAGTCCGACAAAGTAGAGGGAATCGTATTTTTGGAGTCCAGTTTGAGTATCAGGCCCGTGTCATTTAAATCTGTACTATTAGAAAAACTTTCAAAAAGGCATATCAAAGTAAGGTGTTGTTTGTCTTTGCTGACGTAGGTAGGGACGATCCCCGGGACTACGACACGCCTGAGCCGATGACAAGAACTTCAGGGACGGGAAGAATGCTAAGGAACCGCACAGTCACTAGTGGCAGCATGCACGAAGGAGTAACATGGCCGAGACAAGAGAACCACCGACCACCACCACCTGAGAGATCTCGGGCAGCTGCAGGAGGAATGTCGATTGTGGAGGAGGAAGTTGACTTGGGACGAGATGATGATCCCACGCCATTGGAGCGGATTATCCCGACCCAGAGGACGGCCGATCAGATAGATGGGCTTTCGGCGTCAGACACAGAAGATGACGAGGAAGCACTCATCGTACATGCCCAGAGGCGCAGAGGAAGACAACAAGCCGAATATCAGGAGGCTCTAGGGCGAGAGCAAGAGATAATTAGGCAAGTACAGCTAGGCCGAGAAGCAGCTAGTGGAATCATCCCTCCACCATCGACTCAAATACCCCCTATGCTACCGGGTCCACCACCGTTGACAACATCACGACCTCCTGCACACTTGAGTCACCCGAACGACCATTCTAGTCACGAGAGTACGGATCAACCACTACTCGCCATTCTTGAATGACAGAGGAGACAAGAGGCGCCATTAAGAGAGCTGCAACAGAGGAACCTGACGCTGGAATTCGAGAACTATCATCTGCAAAACCGGAGGTCCAGGTCGAGAAGATTCTCCAGCCGAGGAACGTCGGGTAATCAAGGCCGATCAGGGCGATTACCACCAACAGCAGAGCCGAGCAATCATGGATGATCAGGGAAAACCCCGATACCACCTACCCGAGGGTATGGTCCATCTGAGGATTCATCAACGGAAGAAGAAGGGCACGGAAGAAATGAGAGGTCGGACAACTCAACAGAGGCCAAGCTCAGGGAGTTAGAAGCAAAGATAAAGAAACTATCAGGAAACGGCGAGGAGGATAAGTTATCCGAGGTCATAAGCGAGGCCGAGAAAACCTCTTTCACCCAAAGGATTGAGCAAATGGCGTTCCCACCCAAGTGTAAACTCCCTTCATTTCCGTCTATATTTGATGGGAAGGGCGATGCGGTTGAACACATAAAGATGTATACTATGTCGCTAATCCAATGGAAGAACAATGAGGTGGTAATGTGTAAGTTCTTCCCAGCAAGCCTAGAGGGAGAGGCGAGGAACTGGTTTTACGCGCTTTCACTAGGGTCGATCGACAATTATGAGGATCTAATTGAATCCTTCTTAGAAACTTACATGCATAACAGCAGACCTCGTCCCATAGTCAATAGGTTGTTCACTCTGGCTCGGAGGTTCAAGGAACCCCTTAGAGCATTGACTGATCGGTGGAGAAAACTGTGAACATAGATTAGGAAAGTACCAGTCGATCAACAGATCTTTGGATTCGAAAATGCGTTGGGAAGGTCGGACCCCATCTAGATAGCCATGTTTACTGAAAAACGACAAACACTGAAAGAAATACGGAAAATGCAAGAACACTACATCTCACTATAAGAGATTCAAGAAGAAGCGAGGGGTAAGGGAGTACAAGAGGCCAGTGCAACAACTAGGGATGCCCCAGGCGATGTTCCCAGACGGTTCGAGAAGAGACCAAACCCAACACCACGAGGAAACGGGAGGAAGGAGTGGATAGAAAAAGGGAAAAAGCCGAGACACGAGCCAAGAGCCTACACCCCATTGAATTTACCACTGGAAGAAATTTTCAAGGAAGTCGAGAATAGGAACGACATCATCTAACCGGCGTCAAGGGGGGTAGAGTTCGAAGAAACCAAGGACCACCCAGAGTAATGCCACTACCATTAGTACAGAGGTCACTCCACCAATAACTGTCGAGAGGTTAAATACATCGTGCAACATCTTATCTGAGATGGATACTTGAGGCAGTTCATCCGAAAAGCGCCACATACGACCACCACACCCGATGCACCTGTTCACCAGGTTCGAATCGTCAGATCAACTCAGTTTGTTAACACCATCTCCTACTCAGCCACACATGAGTACAATCTAAGTCCAGGAATCACCTCTAGAATCCACAAGAGGGACCATAATAGTAAAGAAATCTTCAGAGTATCTAAGACCCTTCCGATGGAACCTTGGATGATGCAACCCATTTCCTTCTCGGCCAAGGATGTCCCGATGAACGGTCAAGCCCATAACGACCCCTTGGTCATTACCTTGCTAATTTAAGAATAATGAGTGAGAAGGATACTGGTAGACAGTGGGAGCTCAGTCGTGGTTATTTTCTACGACACTTTCAAGAGAATGGAATTTTCAGACGACATACTCGTCCCCTCAACATATCGAATTTATGAATTTAATGGAACGTTGACCATCCCAAAGGGCGAGGTAACTCTGAGAGTATCGGATGGGGGCGGTTATCTGGATACTCTAACCACATTCTGTGTAGTCGATGTCGCTTCACCCTACGAAGCCATTATCGGGAGACCCTGGATCGCCGGTATCAAAGGGGTGGCGTCGGCCTACCATCAGAGGCTGAGATTTCCAACGTATAAAGGTATAGCGGAAGTCGTCGGCGATCCACATGCGGCCAGGAAATGTATGCAAGTCGATATTCAAATAAATGAGGAACGACGAGCACGTCAGCGAAGGGAGAAGAACAAGGCCAAAGAAGCCAAGGCGGGAGAAGAGTTCGAAAGGGTTATCTCCCAGGCGGTCATGGCGTACGAAGCAAAGGAGCAAGAACCCTTATAGCAATTACATGAATTGGCACCAGTAAAGGAGCCAAAACCAAACTTCTCGGCCGTAGAGACCACACGAGAGATCAATCTGGGAACGGAAGAAGAACCGAGGATAGTAAAGACCGGGTCATTGTTATCGGTTGAACAAGTGAATCGACTCACAATGGTCCTACGAGAGAATATGGATGCTTTCGCATGGAAAACGCACGATATGGAGAGCATAGACCCGACAGTATGATGCCATCATTTAAAGATCGACCCAAGTTTCAAACCTGTCCGACAAAAGATGAGGCGAATCGCACCAGAGTTGCAAACGGCAGTCGAGAAAGAATTAAAGAAAATGCAGGAAGCACGAATAATCTGAAAAAATCTCAGTACCCACAGTAGATATCTAACATGGTCGTAGTACCAAATAAGAATGGAGGAGTCAGGATATGTATCGACTTCAACGACCTAAACAAAGCTTGCCCGAAGGACATCTTTCCTCTCCCAAGCATCAATCAACTAGTAGAATCAATAGTTGGATATGAGGCCATAACTTTAATGGATGGGTACTCGGGGTATAACCAGATACCATTGACCTCCGAAGATCAAGAACATACCTCTTTCTTCACACCAAGGGGCCTATATTGTTACACCAAGTTGCAGTTTGGATTGAAGAATGCGGGTGCCACATACCAAAGGCTGGTGAGGGACATGTTCGAGGACAAGATCCATGCGCCATGCTCATAAAATACAAGTAATATTTTATAAAATCTATCTTGGCAATAAACTAGAGTTAATATTTTTTTTGTTTTTGAACTATAATTGCTAGAATTAATTTCTGAACCATTTGAAAAAAAACGGCCGAATCTTTAGTCCCAGTACTCTCACCCATTGTTAATATTTTTGTATATATATTTTTATTAAATCTAAAAATTTCATTTCCTTCACAAGTCTGAAACGAATCCTATTTACTACAACCACATCAAAAAAAACTTTAATCATTTTGGCGCCGCTGCCGGGGATTATATAAAATATTAATCAAGCACTGGGACGACGGAGGAGGCAAAATGATTAATGATTTTTGATGTGGTTGTAGTAATGAGATTCAAACTCTCGGACTTGTGAAGGATAATTTTTTAAACTTAATAAAAAAAGATAAATATATACAATAAAAATATTAACACTGGTGCGAGAAACTGGGACTAAAGATTCGGCCATTTTTCATTTTCAAGTGGTTCAGAATTTAATTCGAGACGATTATAGTTCAAAACAGAATTTAACACTTCAGATTACACGATAGTTCCCACGGGTCCTGTATTCCACGCTTGCTTAGGCGACGGAAACAGGGAGAACACACGCATAGTGTTATCCAAGTGTTAATACTTATTCCGATTGGTCTAACTGGTCTGGTCATTTTTTTTTTTTAGTAACTCTGTCACTCGAATTCATCCTAGCAGTGGTAACAACTTGAATCGTGTGCCCCACCTAATCACTTAGAGAAACATAGTTTAAAAAAATAAAATAAAAAAAGAAATGAAAAGGACTCAACGAGATATGGTGAAACTATCATGTTATTACTAACACCTGAGCTCTGTGCTTTTATGAATAGACTCTTTCTATGTTTCCATCTAATAAGATTGGTTCCTCAACTCCTATAACCAAGATGTTCCCATCCACTTAGATTGGTTAGTGCAAACCTTAATACGCATAAATTTCTAGGCTCTGGAGTTTACTAATTGCAACTAAAAAGTTTCTCCCATACCCCCAAACTTAAATCTAACATTGTCCTCAATGTTCTAAAGATGAAACTAAAAGCATGAACAAGGAGAAAATGTTACCATTTGAAGCGAAAGAGTTAAGGAAAGATATTACCGTGTTGCAAGAGCATGGGATACCTCCCAAGAAGTGCTAAGTTTAAAGTCTTCAGCCAGACTTAGGAAAGGATTAGTCAACTCGAACCATAAAGTAACAGTCGAAATAACTGTGGGTCTTCAAAACTAAATAGAGCTGACCAAAGGAAACTGCAACGAACCAAGAAAGTGAACAAGACTAGCATGCCCTTACTTAGTTTCCTGATTAAGAAATTTATATCTAATTGTGGTTCAGGTTCAGGTTCTACGAAAGGGTCTAAATAGAAAATTTTCATTGGCTGCGTTTCTTCATAGGTGGGATCCGAATCATTAGGTCCTAGAGTATGGAAAAACTCAAATATAATCTTAGAAGCGCACAATAATAACCTAAATAACTGAGGATCCTCTAAGTCAATAAGCTTTGACTTACATAATTGACCACAATGAGAGTAGTGGTCATTCTTAAGCAAATGTGTCGATTCTAATTTCCTAAAGCATTTAGGTTTAGTCTCACAACTTAATATTCGACACATTTGGAATTTAAACGTTCCCACAGTTGGAAAAAAACTATTTGGTGGGAAAACAAAGTCAATCTGGGGATCATAGCCTGGGCAAACCACATCAACCATAGGATGGGTTTCTAACGACTGAACTTCTTCCTAGACATCACTAGGTTCGGGAAAACGAGTATGAAGGTAATCTTGTAAAATTGTCGAGGCAGAGATATCAAGTCCAAAATGAGGGATCTCTGCAAGAGCTAAAGGTATGGCACAAGGAGAATGATAATCACCCCCAAACTTAGATTTTTGGGTATTTCTAGATAGACTAGCTACAATTTCCTTAATTTCTAGATCATTGGAATCCTGAAAATAGTCAATTGCTTCTGTTAGGTTATATTCAGGTGATGCATCCTCACTCATATTTAAAAGATCTACGAGTTCATCTTCTTCGTCTAAGACTATTGTTTCTAAATCGCTAGACTCTAAAACATTATTCTCATAATAAACTCGTTCCTCTAAATCATTATCGGCTTTGTAAACAGGAAATACTACATCGTCTAAAACGAGGGTATCTCTAGTCAAATCCTCATCCTTTTGAACAGGTGAATAATTAATAAAATTATTTGGATTTGAAATAGAAATAATATTATCATTGTAAAGCTCAATTGGAGTATGCATTTCCTGATCACTATTCCTACATAAGTATGATTCTCCATCAACACTATCCTCATCATAATAACATGAAAAAGATTGAACCTCATCAAAACAAGTAGTGCTACCAATTCTAACCTTGTTATCTTGATTATGTAAATAACTATCCTCATTTTTAAGGGTATTATTGGAAACACTATATTGGAAAGTAAGATTATTTCGAGCAACTCTTTCGTTCGTCTCAGCCATCATCTTGAGGGATTCCTATGTAGAAAGTTCACTCATTATTGTAGTTCTTTCGTCTAGAATGACACTATTCATCTCAGCTAACTTACGCGTCGACTCAGCTAACTCCCGAGGGACTCTTCTAAAGGAGGAATAGGGACAGAGGGATCATAAAAAGGACTACTTTTCAATAATTTGATTGTATCCTCTAGAGACGAATAACTAGTACTATAATCTTCTTGCTCGTAAGACTGATGCATGTGTGGATAGTAATTGGGCTCACCAGGGTATGACCCATATCCTTCCATATGATGGCGTTCCCAACCACTATTCCCAACATGGTCATAGAAAGGATGATGTCCATATTCAAATTCAGGTCGATAATCATTGTATTGGCTTCTATCATACCAGTTCGACATTCTTAATTGCAAGGGAATTCTACACAATCACAAACAAGGCTGACTCGACCAAATCAAACCTATAGAATCTAGCAAAAAAAAAAACATGACGGCTCCACTTAGATTGTTTTCTAGACCAGCTTATATTCCTTCGAAAAGGAATTCGTTACAATTTGAACACACCCCTCTGGAACCAATCCGAGCTAATGTAAGTTGAATCGAGGCGAGGGAAGCTCAGTGGAGCTTTGATACCCAAGGCCTCACCGCATTAGACGGCAGCGCAGTCACGCATTCAACTCACAGAAACCATCATGAACTTTGAAGTGTGCTTAAAGAGCAACCAATATTTTTCGAACGAGTTTCCTATTAAGCTCGTTACCCTATCGGTCTCGTTCTATTCCAAATTTTAAAGCTTGGGTTCGAGTTAGGTTTCGTTTTCCTAAGGCGGGCAAGAAGGGAGCGGTGATGAAATCCGAACCCTTATCTTGTATTGGCCAGGCCTTGCCCTTTACTAGGAATTTAAAAACAGTCCAAATTCGTCCTCAATCAATGAATCACCTTAAGGAATACAGTAAACCCGCTGACAGGAGATTCACGAGTGTTTCGATGGACTTACCTCCCGTACCAGACGGGGGATGAACCGTTGAAGTCGACTCGGGCCACGACTCCTATGTCATGTACGAACCCGAGGGGCCGAGACGATATAGTAATCGTCTTCCTTCCCTGCAAACAGTTTATATTTAATTTTTTTATATATAACCCTTCCGTAGGGTTTAAAATCAAAATAAATTGTCCAAAGTCCAGTCCAATGAAAAGAAATACAAAAAATAATAATAATAATTACAAAAAAAAGAAGGAAAGTCTCTTAAAAAAAATAAAAAAAAATCTCTCTTTTTTTCCTCTCTTTTTTCTTTATTTTTTTTGCTTTGTCTTTTTTCCTTCTCTTTTAGCTTTAAGCTTTGATTCCAAGGTCTTTAGTATCCAACTTCAAACCTGTAATACAAAGACACAACCAAAGAGACGTAAAAAGAACAAATGGAATAATAAAAAATAATAAAAACCTAAAAATTCTACCTAAGCACAAATCCGTGTCGGCGGCGCCAAAATGATTAATGATTTTTGATGTGGTTGTAGTAATGAGGTTCAAACTCTCGGACTTGTGAAGGATAATTTTTTAAACTTAATAAAAAAGATAAATATATACAGTAAAAATATTAACACTGGTGCGAGAAACTGGGACTAAAGATTCGGCCATTTTTCATTTTCAAGTGGTTCAGAATTTAATTCTAGGCGATTATAGTTCAAAACAAAACAAATATTAACTCTATTCTTTGCCAAAGTATATTCTATAAAATATTACTTGTATTTTATGAGCATGGCGCATCAAGAATCCCTAATACTAAGCATGCTCCATCAAATAAAATCACAAATAATTAACTAAAATCTTAATTCAATTAAAATTGGTGCAAAAAGTAAATAAAGAATTAATTCAAATTACCACATGGATGAAACACGGCCTCCTCCGTCGTCCCAGTGCTTGGGGTTTAACTCGTCATATTAATCATGTTCTCAAAATACATAATTGTTGCTCAAAAGTTGATTAAAATGATAAAAATGAGTGAAACAGTGAATGTACGACCCACAGAAGGCGTCACAAAAGGAACGATAAGAGACAGGTGCTGCTGATGTTGAGACTGCACTGCGACCCTCCAGTGTGCGTCTCAGACACTGTTGATTAACGACTGCTTACGCCAGTCTGTTCTTCGTGTTCTTGGTGTTCTTCATCAGCAGCAGTAGCAGAAACATAGTTTGATCAGCTCGTGATTTCTTGCTCCTGAGCTATCCTCTCGACCTCCAACTCTCGACACCCTTTCTATGACCTCCAAGGACTCTATTTAAACCCGAAGCATGCATCGAATCTCCTCCATAACTCCACAAATCCTCGGCAGTGAAAGAAAATATTTTCGGATATTTTCTTTCCTGTTTTAGCTTTTCACGCGTTTTCTCTGGTCCAGCACGCTCCAATTCGACTTATTCACGCCTCAACACTCTTCCAACGCCAGCAGAACTCCCCCATGCACACAAGAACTTCAATTTTGCTCGTGTTATAGTACACGTGCTCTGTTTTGGGTGTGTGAATCATACCGAAAATTCCAACCAAAATTTGATCGATCATGTCACCCATACTATGTTCCTTAACCTATATCACATCTCTATACCAAATTTCAGCCATTGAATCGACCCATAACCCCTTCATTTTGACGATCGAAACTCTGCCAGAACTGTTTAGAAATTTCCCTCCTTTTTCCAAAATTTGAATTATGAGAAGAAAAGTGTCCTCCCCCAAATCCTGTAAGGGTGTCCCTTTAGCAATTGGGGTGGAAATAGTAATTTTGGGGTGGAAATAGTAATTTTTCTGGGTTCCTCCGGTACATTTCTAGGACGCTTCCGGTGCATTTCTGACGTGCCTCCGGTACATTATCCTGGGGTGTAAAACACTACTTTTCGAGCTCATTTCGCCACAAAGGCTTATTTCTCTAAAAACATCTATAAAAACACAAAATAACACAATAAGTACTTAATCGAGTCTAACAATACAGAATATTGAGAACAAAATAGACACATAAATGCGTCTATCAATCCATAGCACCATCGAAGTCTATGTCGACGATATGCTGGTAAAAAGTCGCCTAGCCAAAAACCACATCCGAGACCTTCAGGAGATCTTCCAGACAATGAGGGATTACAAGATGAAGGTTAACCCTGCTAAGTGCGATTTTTGAGTAACCTCGGGCAAATTCTTGGGATACCTCATCATACCCAAGAGGATAGAAGCAGATCCCGACTAAGTCAGGGCCATCCTCAAGATGTAGCCGCCTGCAACAGTGAAAGATGTGCAAAAGCTAAACGACAGCATAGCGGCACTAGGGCGATTCACATCCCGGTCTTCGGACTAGTGTAAAAACTTCTTCAGCACTCTTAAGAAGGGAGAAAAATTCGAGTGGACGGACGATTGTGAGGAAGCCTTTCAGAATATTAAATTACATCTGGCAAGCCTCACAATATTTTAGAGACCCGAGCCATCAGAGGTTCTTACCCTATACCTCAGAGCATCTTCATATGCTATAAGCGCAGTCTTGGTTAAGAATGAAGGAAACGAAGAGAAACCCGTTTATTTTATCAGCAAAACCTTGAGCCCGGCCGAGAAAAATTACATACGAATCGAGCAAATGATTCTGGTATTATTGTTCGCCACTCTAAAGTTGAGGACATATTTTCAAGCCCATTGGATCCGCATACTCACAAAATCGCCCATCGAAGCGGTACTAGATAATGCAGGCCGATGATGAAGAATTTCTAAGTGGGGGGGCGCAAATTAAACAATTTAATTTTTTTTACGAGATGAGAACAGCGGTGAAAGCACAAGTGGTGGCAGATTTCCTGGCGGATTTTCCATTAAGTGACGAAGACGAGGTCGAGGATATCCCGGGAATGGAGGAAGATCGGGAGGATCCGGCCGACCTACTGGAGGCAAGCAGTCCGACACGATGGGAAATATTCGTCGACGGAGCATCGAACAAAGATGGATCAGGCCTGGGGATATTCTTCACCACGCCCAAAGGAATGAAGATAGTCCACTCATTTTGATTGGAGTTCAAAGCAACGAACAATGTTACGTAGTACGAAGCGATGATCCATGCTCTAAGGATAATCGTCTAAATGGGACTACAGGATGTGAGACTGACTAGCGACTCGCAGCTGGCAATCCGACAAATTACTGGAAAATATGTTATACATGACCCGATTTTGCAAAAGTACTGGGAACTCACCCAATTATACATAGACCAGATCCCCAACATCAAATTCCATCACATATGCAGAAAAGACAACCGACATTCTGACGCTTTTTCATACATAGCGTCTCAGTTAACGAATCCTAGTGTGGAAGGAATCCGAGTCGTGAGGCTCCTTACACCCTCAATACCAGAAGTACCAGAAATACACATCGACGTGGCAGTCAACATGGACGATAGGTATCAGGAAGGAGATTGGAGAAATCCGATCCATTTTTACTTAGAAACAGGCGAGCTACCCAGAGGGCGACCAAAGATCAACAAAATCAAGAGTAAATCAGATACGTATGAGCTGAGGGACGGGATCCATATACAAAAAGTCTTACTTAGTACCATTACTAAGATGTTTGAGCAAGGATGAAGGCCAATCAATCTTGAATGAACTACACTATGGAGCAGCTGGAAACCATAGCTCGGGACGGAGTCTGTCGGCTAGGGAAAAAACGATGGGATATTTCTGGCAGTATATGAATGAAAACAGATGGCACAAGCATGCGAGGAGTGCCAAAGGTATGGCAAGAAGATACATGCACCATCAGTAACCTTGAACTCAGTAGTAAGCCCATGACCCTTCGCCAAGTGGGGAATCGACATTGTGGGACCACTGGATGTGGGATCGGGGCAAAGAAAGTACTTAATCATGGCTACAGACTACTTTACTAAATGGGTAGAGGCAACACCTTTGAAACATATCCGAGATAAAGACGTCTTTAGATTCATTTGGGAACACATCATATGCCGTTTTGGAGTACCGGCAGCTATCGTCTCGGACAATGGAAGAAAACTTCAAGGAGAAAACATCGATCTGTTGTTCAACACCTATAACATTAGGAAAAGTAAGGCCACCCCCATATATCCTCAGAGCAATGGGCAGTCTGAAATTACGAACAAAACGATCGCCGATAATTTGAAGAAAAATTGGATGGGTAGTACGGTGAATGGTGTGAAGAACTTTACAACATCTTATGGGCTTATAGAAGAACCCGAAGGGAGGCAATTGGGCTATCACCTTTTATGCTCACTTATGGAACTGAAGCGATTCTACCAACATAGGCGATGATACCCACCACGAGAACCGAAGCATGGAGGCGAAACATCTCGACCGATCTTATTTTGTCCGCGCTCGACGACTTGGAGGAAACAAGAGAGATGGCCCTACAAAAAATGGAAAATTACCAAAGGAGATTACAGCGGGAATACAATAAACGAGTTCGTCCAAGATAATTCCTACCGGGGCAATTAGTATTGAAGTATCTAGCCGATTGGGAGCGTGATAAAAACGACGGTAAATTGGCGGCAAAGTTGGGAGGACCATACACAATCGTGTCTAAAGTGGGCGAAGGCGCTTATCGATTACTAAACCGGACGGAAAGCCAGAGTTAAAACCATGGAACTCCCAATATCTGAAGCTCTATCACCCGTGAGGGGTCCGAGAAAAACAGGTAAAGATACTTGTCATTCATTTCTTTAAAGCCACGAGGGGTAGGAAATATGACATGAGCGACTAATGGTAATTCGTACTCGGGGCAATGGAAACGAGCAAGTGCCGAGGTGACTTACACTTGAGTGGTCATTCGTATTCGGGGCAAAGCCAATTTGGAAGTGCCGAGGTGACTTACAGTCGAATGGTCATTCGTACTCGGGGCAGTGGCAGTGTGCAGGTGCCAAGGTGACTTACAGTCGACTAGCTATTCGATACTCGGGGCAGTGGCAGTGTTGATAGACACATTTTTGTGTCTAATTTGTCCTTAATGTACGTATTATTGAAACTCTATTTTTGTACTAATATTGTGTTTTTATGTATTTTTAGGAAATAAACATTTTTGGAAAATTCGGCTCGAAAAGTTGATTTTGGCACCCCTGGAGGACAAGTGTTATTCAGACTCTCGCTTTTGGATAAGGGGTAACCTAATTACTAAGGGGCACCCCCAGGTCACCCCCAAGGCAGCTGCTATTCGCACCCCAGTTCTGGTTAGGGGGAGGACATCTTCTTCCCAAATTCAAAAACCAAAAATTGGCGGGAAAATTGTTCTTGAACTGTCGTGACTAGGGTTGAGGATTTGAAGGTGTTCCAGTGAGATTCAATGGCCCAAATTAAATGGGTTTGTTCCTAGGGCCTAGATAGAGCTGGTATGGGTGTTGGATTCGGTCAAAATTGGTTAGATAACCGGTGGGAATCAAATCAGGGAAGATATTATAAAATAGGAAAAATATTCTATTCTTGGATGGAAGAGACGTGCATGGGTTGATGCTATTGGTGGAAACAATCCCTACAGCTCAAGGATGACGCGTGAGAAGAGATAAAACAGGGAACAATCCGTAACAAATCAGAGAATTAAAGAAAAAATATTTCGGAATATTTTCTTTAATGGCCGTATATTCTTGGAATTATTACGAGGATTTGAGTGAATTGTTGTGTATAAATAGGTCCCTAATATAGATAAGGAGGGGCTATGAAGTTTTAGAGAGAATTGGGAGAGGTTTAGAGCACTACAGAGCAAGAAAATTGAAGTTGCAGAGATTCTGGTTCTACTGCTGCTGCTGCTCGAGGAGGAAGAAGAAGAGGAAGAACAGACTACCAAAGGCAGTCGTTTACCAACAAATACAACGACTGTCGTTCGTGGGTCATAGTTCTTGATGAGTGCTAAAAAGTGCATATTTCTATATATTTTTCTTGGCATTTAACTCATCTCTTGTGCATTAATTCTACATTTTATCCCGTATTCTGTGTTTTCGTTGTTTTCAAGAATAAATACTTTTCTTAATTAATTTTGCATTTTTAGGTACTAAATAAAGCCTGGTTATCTCACGGAGCGAAAAGAGCAAAGGAACGGCAACGACTCTCGCTAGGAGGAAGCGAAGAATGATGTTTGCAAGAGCCGGATCAACGAGAAGTGGGCTTGAAGAGGAAGAATTGTTCTTAAAGAAGATATGGGCTTGGCATACCCAAGGCCCAAGGCCCAAAAACCCTTACCCAAATCCATTTCCATTATCCATACCCATTTCCATGAGAGCCGTCAGATTGGATCCATCTCATCATCCAACGGTCGCCTCATCATTGTGCATCAAACTCCGAAGCTTCCGTCAAACACTATAGTACCTAACTCCATCTGAAGCCGTCAGTTTTGTTGTATCTCATCATCCAACGGTCGCTTCTATCGCGTCGTTGGATCATTCCATTACCTTTTCATCCTACACTTTCACTTTGCTGAGCATCAACCTTTGATACACCCGCCTCACACCCTAGCATCAGAACCCTATACCCCTAACCAAACGGACCCTTCTTCTCCATCGAGTTCTTCTTCTCATCTTCCCCAAACTGCAGAGAGCTTCTCCACAGTTCTGCAACTCCATCACCTCCACCAGCTACACCTTCTTCTCGAACCACACTACCACCGACAACACCACGACATCTCTCCCTAGCCTAGACTTCTTTCCAAATTCACATCTCTGAACCCTAGGTGTGGGTTTGACAAGAAAGATCGAGCTAGGGTTTCACCAACAGCGAGGAAAAGACAAAATTGAGGGAAGGAAAAGCTTCAGAAGAGCATAGGGGACATACCCAAAGCATGGGTCGAGCTCAATTCAGGAAATTGGTGATAGAATTTGATTTTCCCCAAAAAAATTAGGGTTTCGAATTAGGGTTTTGTATTTTTGAAAAACTATAAAAGGGAAGCTGTAGAGAATGCAAAACTTGTTCTTGGGTCATCCTAGTTCCCCCTAATTTGGTTAATTTGATTTTTCAATCCAATGCATATCTTCTTCTTATCCACTGTTAATGTTTGTTGTGTGAATGTTCAATTGTTTGTTGTCTTGTGAATCTTCTACTGTTAGTCCTGTAATTCCCCTGTTTACTTATATGTCCTTGTTTTGAGTCTTAATGCTTGACAACATGAAAGCTCCTAACTCCAGCATGTTCTAATCCATCACTAGGGTGAGAAGACCCTTGAGCCAAATGGTTAGCCATTTGAGTTAGTCCCTGTTGAGCTCAAAACAGTTAGGTTAGTGACTTTCCAAGGGTTCACTGGCTTGTGATTAGTGGTGCTTTAAACAGACCATTAATGCTAGGAGTCAGTGACAGTCTGAGGGATTAACAAAGCCATATTAGTTAGAGACCTAGACCCTAAGTGACCTGTGATTGCCTATGCTTTAATCAGATAGGCAATGCTAGGGGTTAATCCAAGGACTTTAGGTAGTTAACTAGACACATGACAAGGTTAACCTAGGTGAACTAGCTAGGTGAAAGAGAATCCTCATCCATCTTCATACACTTCCATTCCCACTGTTTTCAGTTTCTTCACTGTTTTCTTTCACTTGTTTTACCTTCATTGCTCACTGTTTGTTTCCCCTCATGCTCACAGTGGTGTCTTAACACCACAATCTTTACTTGTTTCACTCACTGTTCACTGCCCCCATTCAGCTCTCATACCTCAGTCCATTCAGCTCCATGTTAGTTTAGGAAACCTTCAATCACACACACCTAGTCTCTGTGGTTCGACCCTGACTTGCACACATCTACTACAACAGACCCTGTGCACTTGCAGGTATAACAAGTAGGCTTCTTTCTTGCTCTTATTTTACACTCTTAAAAGCCTACCAGTTCTCCAACGACAACATCACTTCATCTCTATCGTTGATTCTGGACGCCTTCTGTGGGTCGCAGAATCCTGTTTTATATCATTTTCTTGTCTTTCTCTTCATTGTAAAACACTTTTGAGCATCAATGAAATATTTTGAAAGGTTTTCCAACATGATGAGCGGCTAAAATACCTGGTGATTGAGGCAATGGAGGATCGATTCACTCATGTTTGATTGGTAATATTTTTATTTATAATTTCGTTAATTATTTATTTTATTTAATTCACTTGGATAAAAATATAAAAAAGGATAAAATGGTTTTCTTAATTATTTGTGAATCAGTTTGATGTTTTATGCTTAGAATATATTCTTTGATAAATCATGCTTAAGGATTACAACTTAATATTTGGATACCTTTTAAATTAAAAAGTGATTTAATAAGAAAAAGAGCTTAATAATAATTTCTGAAATATTATTTATAACCAATCAACTTGAAGTAATAGTGAATCCTGAGCCTTAATCTTTCTAAAATCTTGACATTACTATTAATTTCCTTCATTTATTTATTTGTTTAAATCTTAAAAAAAAGAGTTACCTTCACAAGTTCGAAAAGAACCCAGTTTTAACCACTATTTACAACAACATTTGAGTTACATAAAATTTTTGGCGCCGCCGACGCGGATTTGTGCTTAGGTAGAATTTTTAGGTTTATATTTTTTTTTATTATTTGTTCCTTTTTACTTTGTCTTTTTTTTTTTCTTTGATTTACAGGTTCGAAGTGGAGCACTAAAGACTTGGAGAGGAAAAAGCTTAAAGCGAAAAGCGAAAAGAGAAGAAAAAAAGACAATTTTAGGATTTAATTTTTAATTTTTAATTTTTAAACTTTTTTTAGAGTGTGTGAGGAAAACTGTAATTTTTTTTATTTATTTATTTACTTTGGACTTGGACTGTGACATTGGACATTTTTAAGTTATTTTTACCCTACGGAAGGGTACCTTAAATACAAATTGTGTGCAAGGAAGGACGACGATTACGATATCGTCTCGGCCCCTCGGGTTCGTACATGACATAGGAGTCGTGGCCCGAGTCGACTTCAATGGTTCATCCCCCGTCTGGTACGGGACGTAAGTCTATCGAAACACTCGCGAATCTCTTGTAAGCGAGTTACTGTATTCCTTAAGGTGATTCATTGATTGAGGACAAATTTGGACTATTTTTAAATTCCTAGTAAAGGGCAAGGCCTGGCCAATACAAGATAAGGGTTCGGATTTCATCACCGCTCCCTTCTTGCCCGCCTTAGGAAAACGAAACCTAACGCGAACTTAAGCCTAAAATTTTGACTAGAACGAGACCTATAGGGTAACGAGCTTAATAGCACAGTCATTCGAAAAATATTGGTTACTCTTTTGAGCATATTTCGAAGTTCAGGATAGTTTCTGTGAGTTGAATGCGTGACTGCGCCGCCTTGAATACCGGTGAGGCCTTGGGTATCAAAGCTCCATTGAGCTTCCCTCGCCTCTATTCAACTCACTTTGACTCGTACTGATTCCAGAGAATTTGCTCATATTGTAACGAATTCCTTTTCGAAGGATTAGAAGCTGGTCTAGAAACAATCTAAGTGGATCCATCATACTTTTTGTTTGCTAGAAATATTTAGGTTTGATTTGGTGGAGTCGGCCTGCTGTGTGTTTGCTTAGAACCTCCCTTCCTTAGGATTTTTGTTTGTGTATGCCAAGAGCGCTCGAGTCCTTTACAGAGCGTTCTTGGAAAAGAAATAATGTTGGCCGTTTGATTAGTGACGAGCCTAAAATATCTTCTTGTGGAAGCGGGGAGCTCGAAGACTCTTCTTTTGAGAGCCTCGTTTTTGGAAACTTCAGTTTTGAGAATCTGTCTCTTCGTGAGGAAAGTACCCCTAGTATTTCTGCTGTGCCACCGATGGCAACTTTGAAAGATTACATGTTCCCAACTAGGTCCAACCGAGCTTCGTGCATTAAATTGCCAGCCACTACGACTAATTTCGAGATAAAACCTAGTATTCTTCAGATGATCCCTATATTCTTAGGAAAAGATGATGAGAACCCTTATTTCCATATTAGGGACTTTGAGGAAATTTGTGGGACAATTAGAATAAAAGACCTTACTGATGAAGTCTTGAAACTTAAGATGTTTCCTTTTTCCTTGAGAGATAAATCCAAGACCTGGCTGAACAACCTACCATCTAAATCCATAGAAACATGGCAGGAACTTATCGCTGCCTTCTATATGAAGTTCTACCCTAAGCATAAAACTGCAGCTGTTAGGCAGAACATTAGCACTAGTGTGCAACAAGAGGGAGAGTCCCTTTATAGGTTTTTATAGAGATTCAATGATCTCCTATCCCAGTGTCCCAACCATGGATTTGATAAAATGAAACTTGTTGAGATTATTTATAATGGTTTAGAATATTCGACACAAGCCATGGTCGAGTCTATGTGCGCTGGTGAGTTCACTAGTAAAAATGCTGATGATGCTTTTACCTTCTTAGGAGCTATCGCTGAAAAATCCCAACAGTGGGAGTCTTGTGTTGAACCCCCTAAAAGACTCTTGGTCAATAGAAGTAGCACCAATATGGTAGATACGAGTTTTGCGTCAGATGCTAAGTATGATGCTTTATCTAGAAGGTTAGAAGCATTAGAAACGGGTCAAGCTAAAAATAAGTCCCTTGTTGAACCTAATAGAGCCTCTCAAATCTCTAGTTGTGGAATAGAGCCCGATAACTCATTTTAGGAAGGTCAGGTTAGTGAAGAGCAAGCTCATGATGTCTATAACAATGCTAGGTTTGAGAACCGTCAGAAGTTTGACCCCTACTCAGAGACCTACAACCCTGGTTGGAGAAACCATCCTAATTTCTCTTGGTCTAAGGGACAGAATCAAGGCCAGTCTAGTAATTCTCAGCCTCCCCCAGGTTTTGGTTATACTAAGAACTCTTCAGGACAGACCCATAACCCATCTGAGAATAGAATAACTAGCTTAGAGGAAACCCTTAGTATATTCAGGAAGAGCCAGGAAATGCTATCACAAAGCCAGGAAATGTTAGTAAAAAGCCAGGGTAATTTTCAAGAGGAAACCAAACAGAATTTTAAGAATAGTGCCCAGTCTTTTGCTAAATTAGAACTTCAAGTCGGCCAAATAGCTATGTATATTAATGAGAGAGAGGAAGGAAGGTTCCCTAGTCATACTGATCCTAACCCTAGAGGAGAGAAATCGTACAGTCATGTTAACTCTGTTACGACCCTTAGTAGTGGAAGGAAAGTTGATAATAAGGTCGACATACCTGAAAGTGAACATGCTGTAGTTCACCCTTATGAGCCAGAAAATGAGGAGACTGATAGAGTCTCCAAAGAGACCAATGAGGGTCCTGATGAGCCCGGCTTTGTTCCCAGAGCCCCGTTCCCCCAGCTGCTAGCTCTGACTAAGAGGGAGTCCAACTTTAATGATATATTGGAGGTTTTTAAGAAGGTTAATATCAACCTTCCATTATTAGATGCAATTAGGAAGATTCCCTCTTATGCCAAGTTCCTTAAGGACTTGTGTACGCGAAAGCGTAAGCTCAGTGTCAAGAAGAAAGCCTTCATAGCTAGTCATGTGAGTTCTATTATTCAGAATACCACTACTCCTAAGTATAAAGACCCAGGGTCCCCTACCATTGCTTGTACAATAGGTAAGTACCGTGTTGAGAAAGCGTTGCTTGACTTAGGAGCCAGTGTGGACTTACTGCCATACCATGTGTACCTTAAGCTAGGACTTGGTGAGATGAAACCTACCCAGATAAAACTTCAGTTAGCTGATAGGTCCGTTAAAGTTCCTCGTCGTGCGATCGAGGATGTTCTCATAGAGGTTGACAAGTTTATTTATCCAGTGGATTTTGTTATCCTAGATACCCAACCTGTCCCTGACCTAGAGAACCAAATACCAGTGATTTTAGGTCGCCCGTTTTTAGCTACATCCAATGTGATCATTAACTGTCGAAATGGTATTATGAATTTGTCTTTTGGTAATATGACTATTGAGCTGAATATTTTTAATGTAAATAAGATACATTCTGAGATAGATGACACGTGCATTGAAGAGGTAAACATGATAGGAACCTTAGTTCCGAAGTCTGTACCAAACACCGAATCGGAAGATCCATTAGAGAATTGTCTAGCCTATTTTAGCATGGATTTCGATGATGATAGCAACATTGAACAAGTAAATGCTCTGTTGGATTTATATTCCTATGTTAGATACCGAAAGATGGAAATCTAGGTTTGAACCATTACTAGATACCGAATCTACCTTAATCCCTTATTTCGAAGAGCCTAAAGATCCTCCTAAGTTGGACCCCAATTATTCATTTGTAGGCCCATCTAAGATTTTGCCTATAACTTCCGATTTGGATAGTGATCATGAGATTAGGCAAGTAACCGTGCTTCAACACAATAAGGAAACTCTAGGGATGACCATAGAGGATATGAAACATATAAGTCCTATAGCTAGTGTACCTCAAAAGAATTTAGAGGATGAACCACCTGATTATAACTCAGAGAAAGCAATTGACCTTTTTCAGGAACCGGATGGTCTAGAAATTAGGAATATTGTGACTAGTTTATCTAGAGACACCCAAAACTCTAAGTTTGGGGGTAGTGAACTAGAAGAAGCTCTAGAGTATTTTAAATACTCTCCGGATCCGGAAATTCAAGCCATAGTTAAAGGTCTTACGGAGAATAGTGATTACCCTAAATTTGGGGGTAGAGATTGTCAATTATCCCACTAGAAGTCCCTAACTTGGGACTCAAGCCTAGTGCATCTGAGGTATCGCTTGAGTCTATTCATACTCCACAACCTGATCCTCCTAATACTTTTCAGGAGGAAATCCATATATTAGAAACCCGTTTTTCGGATGAATCTATTTTTCAAGACACTCTTATGAAGCCCAACTGGAGGCTCTGGATAGATCCGGTTGTCTTGCAAGAAACCTTAGATGAGGATGTGCTCCTTCTGTTCATTTTTCTGAACCAGTGCAGTTGTCTCATATTGGTGTTAGCTCTATTTGGTATTATGGACCCACAACTTTTTCGGCTATTGGTATATGACTTTGGAAGGTGAAGATCCTTTTTGAGGTATTTGATGTCTGGATGAAAACTTTAAACTTAGCACTTTTTGGGAGGTAACCCAATCTCACGCAACACGGTAATATCTTTCCTCAACCCTTTTTGCTTAAAGTGGTAACAATTTCTCCTCATTCATGCTGTTAATTTTATCATTGGAAACATTGAGGACAATGTTAGATTTAAGTTTGGGGGTGGGGAAGAAACTTTTTGTTAGATTTTAGTTGCAATAAATAAACTCCAGAGCCTAGAAATTTATGCATATTCAGGATGGCACTAACTAATCTAAGTGGATGGGAACATCTTGGTTATAGGAGTTGAGGAACCAATCTGATTAGATGGAAACATCTATAGAGTCTATTCATAAAAGCACAGAGCTCAGGTGTTAGAAATAACATGATAGTTTCACCATATCTCGTTGAGTCCTTTTCACTTCTATTTTTATTTTGTTTTTAAACTATGTTTCTCTAAGTGATAGGTGGGGACCACGATTCAAGTTGTTACTAATGCTAGGGTGAATTAGAGTGATTGAGATACCATGAAAAAAATAATATTGAGACCAGACCATTTGACCAAAAGGAATAAATTCAATAAAGTCGACCACTGGTACCTTTGTATATGCCAGTTGTGTTGACCTAGAGTTAGGTTATCGACCACTGGTACCCTTGTATATGCCAGTGTGTAGATATTAGTCAGACTAGTATCTCAATCCATTAGGATAGGTTCATTTTGGCGGAGGCCTTCAGACAAATATGGGAAACGTCGCTCACTTAGTAAACATCAAAACCATCTATGTTTTTCTATATCCATCTCTTAATCTTTCCATGTGATTAGTATGACTACGAATATGATGTCTATAGTGCAACTATCTGAGTAGAGCTCTGTCACTTATATATGAATTT
Organism: Papaver somniferum; assembly: GCF_003573695.1. Lineage (NCBI taxonomy): Eukaryota > Viridiplantae > Streptophyta > Magnoliopsida > Ranunculales > Papaveraceae > Papaver > Papaver somniferum. The sequence goes on from NC_039361.1 coordinate 1,019,098, forward strand.
TAGTATGCTTGAGTGCAAACTCGTGTACATCAATTGGAATTTCGCATCAGGGTACTTCCTCTTGTAGTCAATAAGTATGCCAACCAAGGAGATTCTTTAGTGCCTTCCAAGGTTCGTTGTAGATAGCTAGGGTCTGGAGTAAAGGTTTTGTGGGTACACCTCTGGTAAACCCTCCGGAGACAACACTCTGCCACTAGGGCCACCTAGTGGTTTAACGGCTTGTTGCACGTGCTAAGTGTAGTCATTTTACTTTCTAGATTAGATTTGATCGAGGACTAGCAAATAATAAGTTTGGGCGTATTTTGATAGACACATTTTTGTGTCTAATTTGTCCTCAATGTCCGTATTATTGGAACTCTATTTTTGTACTAATATTGTGTTTTTATGTATTTTTAGGAAATAAACATTTTTGGAAAATTCGGCTCGAAAAGTTGATTTTGGCACCCCCTGAGGACAAGTGTTATTCAGACTCTCGCTTTTGGATAAGGGGTAACCTAATTACTAAGGGGCACCCCCAGGGCACCCCCAGGTCACCCCCAAGGCAGCTGCTATTTGCACCCCAGTTCTGGTTAGGGGGAGGACATCTTCTTCCCAAATTCAAAAACCAAAAATTGGCGGGAAAAATTGTTCTTGAACTGTCGTGACTAGGGTTGAGGATTTGAAGGTGTTCCAGTGAGATTCAATGGCCCAAATTAAATTGGTTTGTTCCTAGGGCCTAGATAGAGCTGGTATGGGTGTTGGATTCGGTCAAAATTGTTTAGATAACTGGTGGGAATCAAATCAGGGAAGATATTCTAAAATAGGAAAAATATTCTATTCTTGGAATTCTTGGATGGAAGAGACGTGCATGGGTTGATGCTAATGGCTGGAAGCAATCCCTACAGCTCAAGGATGACGCGTGAGAAGAGATAAAACATGGAACAATCCGTAACAAATCAGAGAATTAAAGAAAAAATATTTCGGAATATTTTCTTTAATGGCCGGATATTCTTGGAATTATTACGAGGATTTGAGTGACCTGTTGTGTATAAATAGGTCCATAATGTCGAGAAGGAGGGGCTAGAAGTTTAGAGAAATTGGGAGAGGTTTAGAGCACTACAGAGCAAGAAAATTGAAGTTGCAGAGATTCTGGTTCTGCTGCTGCTCTGCTGCGAGGAGGAAGAAGAAGAGGAAGAACAGACTACCAAAGGCAGTCGTTTACCAACAAAGACAACGACTGTCGTTCGTGGGTCATAGTTCTCCAACGACAACACACTTCATCTCTATCGTTGATTTGGACGCCTTCTGTGGGTCGCAGAATCCTGTTTTATATCATTTTCTTGTCTTTCTCTTCATTGTAAAACACTTTTGAGCATCAATGAAATATTTTGAGAGGTTTTCCAACATGATGAGCGGCTAAAATACCTGGTGATTGAGGCAATGGAGGATCTATTCACTCATGTTTGATTGGTAATATTTTTATTTATAATTTCGTTAATTATTTATTTTATTTAATTCACTTGGATAAAAAATAAAAAAAGGATAAAATGGTTTTCTTAATTATTTGTGAATCAGTTTGATGTTTTATGCTTAGAATAATTCTTTGATAAATCATGCTTAAGGATTACAACTTAATATTTGGATACCTTTTAAATTAAAAAGTGATTGAATAAGAAAAAGAGCTTAATAATAATTTCTGAAATATTATTTATAACCAATCAACTTGAACTAATAGTGAATCCTGAGCCTCAATCTTTCTAAAATCTTGACATTACTATTAATTTCCTTCATTTATTTATTTGTTTAAATCTTAAAAAAAAGAGTTACCTTCATAAGTTCGAAAAGAACCCAGTTTTCACCACTATCTACAACAACATTTGAGTTACATCAAGTGTGCAAGTGCCGAGGTAGCCTAAGGCTACTGGTGGTTGGAAACCAACTACCAAAGGTTGTTAAGATGCGGTTTCTTCTTAGCCAAGTAACCTACTTACATCTGAAAGGTTACCCCCATTGCAAGTGGCCGTGACCACTTGCCCGAGTTGGTTGATCGATAACCGCTCGGGATTATTGATAGACACATTTTTGTGTCTAATTTGATCTCAATACTATATATTGTTGGCACTCGATTTTGTACTAATTTTGTTATTTATGTATTTGTAGGTATTTTTTGGAAATAAACATTTTTGGAAAATTCTGCTCGAAAAGTTGATTTTGTCACCCGGAGGACAAGTATTGTTCGGACTCTCGCTTTTGGATAAGGGGTAAACTAATTACTAAGGGGCACCCCCAGGTCACCCCAAGGCAGCTGCTATTCGCACCCAAGTTCTGGTTATGGGGAGGACATCTTCTTCCCAAATTCAAAAAAACAAAATTGGCGGGAAAAAATTGTTATCAACTGGCAGATTTAGGGTTGGAAGTTTGGACGGGATTAAAGGAGATTCAATGGCCCAAATTAAATGGGTTTGTTCCTAGGGCCTAGATAGAGCTGGTATGGGTGTTGGATTCGGTCAAAATTGGTTAGATAACCGGTGGTAATCAAATCAGGGAAGATATTCTAAAATAAGAAAAATATCCTATTCTTGGAATTCTTGGATGGAAGAGACGTGCATGGGTTGATTTTATTGGCTGGAAACAATCCCTACAGCTCAAGGATGACGCGTGAGAAGAGATAAAACATGGAACAATCCGTAACAAATCAGAGAATTAAAGAAAAAAATATCGGGAATATTTCATTCACTGCCGAGTAATGGGAAGATTTTTTGGATTAATGGAGGAGATTCAATGGTTCAATTACGTATAAATATGTTCCTAATGTGCTACAGAGAGGCTGTCGAGAGTTTGGGGTCGAGAGGAGAGCTCAGGAGGCGTGAATCAAGAGTTTTCAGAACTCTGTTGTTGCTGCTCCTGCTGCTCGTGAAGAACAGGGAAACGGCGACGGTTTATTCATCCGTCGTAACAGTTTCTTCAACTGGATTGCAACATTTATCTTCATTGTAACAGTTCCTTCATCCTCGTTTGCAACATTTATCTTTAGATTTGTAACGATTATCTTCAGCATAACAGTTGAGACTTGAAACAGTCGGTCTGTAACGCAAATGCGCTGTTGCATATTTCCTGTTTCATTGTTTCTCTTCTTGTAAATACCAATTGAGCTTAATAAAATATTTTGAGAGGTATTTCACCATGATGAGCTAAACCCCAACACTGGGGCGATGGAGGAAGCCTTAATTCATCTATGTGGTAATTTTATTTAATTCTATTTACTTTTTGCACTAATTTTAATTGAATTAAGATTTTAATTAATTATTTGTGATTTCATTTGATGGTTTATGCTTAGTCCTAGGGATTTTTGATATGCCATGCTTAAGAAATACAAGTAATATTTTAAAATCTACTTTGGAAAATAATAGAGTTAATATTCATTTTGTTTTGAATTATAATTGCCTAGAATTAATTTCTGAACCATTTAAGAAATGAATTTGGCCGAATCCTAAGCCCCAGTAACTCTCACCATTGTTAATATTTTATTGTATATATTTATTTATTTTTTATTAAGTCTAAAAAAATTATCCCTCACAAATCCGAGAGTTTGAACCTCATTACTACAACCACAGAAAATATTAAATCATTTTGGCGCCGCCGACGCGGATTTGTGCTTAGGTAGAATTTTTAGGTTTTTTTTTTTTTTTTTTTTTATTATTTGTTCCTTTTTACTTTGTCTTTTTGTCTTTGATTTACAGGTTCGAAGTGGAGCACTAAGGACTTGGAGAGGAAAAAGCTTAAAGCGAAAAGCGAAAAGAGAAGAAAAAAGGACAATTTTAGGATTTAATTTTTAATTTTTAATTTTTAATCTTTTTTAGAGTGTGTGAGGAAAACTGTAATTTTTTTTTATTTATTTTGGACTTTATTCTGGACAATTGGACTTTATTTTTTTTTAACCCTACGGAAGGGTATTATTATTAAAAAAAAATTATTATTATATAAACTGTGTGCAGGGAAGGACGACGATTACTATATCGTCTCGGCCCCTCGGGTTCGCACACGGCATAGGAGTCGTGGCCCGAGTCGACGACAACGGTTCATCCCCCGTCTGGTACGGGAGGTAAGTCCAATCGAAACACCCGCGAATCTCCTGCAAGCGGGTTACTGTCTGCCTTAAGGTGATAATTGTTTGAGGACGAACCAGACTGTCTTTATTTTCCTAGTAAAGGGCAAGGCCTGGCCTAAACAAGATAAGGGTTCGGATTTCATCACCGCTCCCTTCTTGCCCGCCTTAGGAAAACGAAACCTAACGTGAACCCAAGCTTTAAAATATGGAATAGAACGAGACCGATAGGGTAACGAGCTTAATAGGAAACTCGTTCGAAAAATATTGGTTTCTCTTTAAGCACACTCCAAAGTTCATGATGGTTTATGTGAGTTGAATGCGTGACTGCGCCGCCTTGTGATAGCGGTGAGGCCTTGGGTATCAAAGCTCCACTGAGCTTCCCTCGCCTCAATTCAACTTACTTTGACTCGGATTGATTCCAGAGGGGTTTGCTCAAATTGCAACGAATTCCCTTTCTAAAGATAGAAGCTGGTCTAGAAACAATCTAAGTGGAGCCATCATGCTTTTTGTTTGCTAGAAATCTTTAGGTTTGCTTTGGTGGAGTCGAGTCGGCCTTGTTTGTGATTGTATAGAATCCCTCTGTAGTTTATATTTCTTCGGTGATGAATCCTTTTGAGGAGACGCCACCTGCGATGACGTTGCGAGAATATATGTCTAGAAATTCTCGTTATCAAGAGACGTCTTCGGAAATGACTCTTGGTGAATATATGCGTGGGCAGCGATATATGGATACTCCAACTTTTATTGAGGAATCACCTCTAACGATCTATGAGAAATATTATAAACATAGACCATGTAGTTTGGAACAAAGATTGAGAATTCTTGAATTTCAAAAATTGTATCATGATGATGAGGATAGTGATGATGAAAAATCTGAAATATGTGGGAATAGTGATCAGGAATTTGTTACCCCAGTTGAGCCTTATAATGATTATATTATTTCTGGTTCAGATCCTAATAATTTTAAAAATTATTCACCTATTCAAAAGGACGAGGATTTGACTAGAGATACCCCCGTTTCAGACGATGTAGTATGTCCTGTTTACGAAACCGATGATGGTTTAGAGGAACCAGTTTATCTTGAGATCGAGTCAAACGATTTAGAAACAATAGTCTTAGATGAACTCGTAGAGATTAGCGAGGATGAACCTGACTTAGAAAAATCAATTGCCGACCTAGAAATTAGGGTGGTTATGACCAGTCTATCTAGAGACGTCGAAAACTCTAAGTTTGGGGGTGAGTATCATTCTCCATGTGCTTTAACTCTTAGTAAGGTCCCTCACTTGGGACTTGACATCAATGCCTCAACCATCTTACAAGATTATCTTCATAATCGTTTTCCAGAACCTAATGATATCCAACAAGAGTCTCAACTGTTAGAAACCCATCCTCTGGTTGATGTGGTTAACCCAGGCAATAATACCAAGATTGATTTTGTTTTCCCACCAAATAGTTTTCTTCCAAATGTGGGAACATATAGATTTCAAATGTGTCGAATATTAAGTTGTGAGACTAAACCTAAATGCCTTAGAAAATTAGAATCGACACATTTGCTTAAGAATGACCACTACTCTCACTGTGGTCAACTTTGTAAGTCATATCTGACTGACTTAGAGGATCCACAATTATTTAGGTTATTACTTCGTGATTCTAAGTTCGTATTTGAGTTTTTACAGACTCTAAGACCTAGTGATTCGGATCCCATCTATGAAGAAACGCAGCCAATGAAAATTTTCTATTTAGACCCTTTCATAGAACCTGAACCTGAACCACAATTAGATATAAATTTCTTAATCAGGAAACTAAGTAAGGGCATGCTAGTCTTGTTCATTTCGTTGGTTCATTGCAGTTTCCTTTTGTCAGCTCTTTTTGGTTTTAAAGACCCACAGTTATTCCGGCTACTGTTATATGGTTCGAGTTGACTAAACCTTTCCTACGTCTGGCTGAAGACTTTAAACTTAGCACTTCTTGGGAGGTAACCCAATCTCATGCAACACGGTAATATCCTTCCTTAACTCTTTCGCTTCAAATGGTAACAGTTTCTCCTTGTTCATGCTTTTAGTTTCATCTTCAGAACATTGAGGACAATGTTAGATTTAAGTTTGGGGGTATGGGAGAAACTTTTTAGTTGCAATAAATAAACTCCAGAGCCTAGAAATTTATGCGTATTATGGATAGCACTAACCAATCTAAGTGGATGGAAACATTTTTTTTAGGAGCTGAGGAACCAATCTGACTAGATGGAAACATCTATAGAGTCTATTCATAAAAGCACAGAGCTCAGGTGTTAGAAATAACATGATAGTTTCGCCATATCTCGTCGAGTCCTTTTCACTTTCTATTTTTAGTTTTCTTTTGTTTCAAGTGATTTGGTGGGGCACACGATTCAAGTTGTTACCTTTGCTAGGGTGAAATAGAGTGACTGAGTTACCCAAAAAAAAAAAAAAGACCGGACCAGTTAGACCAATCGGAATAAGTATTAACACTTGGATATCAATATGCGTGTGTTCTCCCTGTTTCCGTCGCCTAAGCAAGCGTGGAATGCAGGACCCGTGGGAACTATCGTGTAATCTGCCGACAAGAAGCATGCGCTTGGATCCAAAAGATCTATTCATACCGTTAAGTTTAAAAAAAGATAAAAAAAAAATGGTTATTGTTATGTGTAGTCAACTGCTGGTTCCCTTGTATTTGCCAGTTTGTTGATCTAGATTTAAGTTATTGACCACTGGTTCCCTTGTATATGCCAGTGTGTTAATATTAGTCAGACCGGTATCTCAGTCATTTAGGTTAGGTTCACCTTGACAGAGGCCTTCAGACAGATATGGGAAACACCGTTCGCTTTTCAACCATCTACATTTTTCTTTTTCCATCTTCTTAATCTTTTCATGTGATTAGTCCGACTCCGAGTATGATGTCCATCGTGAAACTATCTTAGTAGAGCTCTGTCACTTATATGAATTTTAGTATGCTTGAGTGCAAACTCGTATACAGCAATTGGAATTTCGCGTCAGGGTACTTCCTCTTGTAATTAATAAGTATGCCAACCAAGGAGGTTCTTTAGTGCTTTCCAAGATTTTTCGTAGATAGCTAGGGTCTGGAGTATTGGTTTTTGTGGGTACACCTCTGATAAACCCACCCGAGACTAACTCGGTCACTTTTCAAGAATAAATTTTGCTCGAGGACTAGCAAATAATAAGTTTGGGGGTATTTGATAGACACATTTTTGTGTCTAATTTGATCTCAATACTATATATTGTTGGCACTCGATTTTGTACTAATTTTGTTATTTTATGTATTTGTAGGTATTTTTTGGAAATAAACATTTTTGGAAAATTCTGCTCGAAAAGTTGATTTTGTCACCCGGAGGACAAGTGTTGTTCGGACTCTCGCTTTTGGATAAGGGGTAACCTAATTACTAAGGGGCACCCACAGGTCACCCCAAGGCAGCTTCTATTCGCACCCAAGTTCTGGTTAGGGGGAGGACATCTTCTTCCCAAATTCAAAAAAACAAAATTGGCGGGAAAAAATTGTTATCAACTGGCAGATTTAGGGTTGGAAGTTTGGACGGGATTAAAGGAGATTCAATGGCCCAAATTAAATGGGTTTGTTCCTAGGGCCTAGATAGAGCTGGTATGGGTGTTGGATTCGGTCAAAATTGGTTAGATAACCGGTGGTAATCAAATCAGGGAAGATATTCTAAAATAAGAAAAATATTCTATTCTTGGAATTCTTGGATGGAAGAGACGTGCATGGGTTGATTTTATTGGCTGGAAACAATCCCTACAGCTCAAGGATGACGCGTGAGAAGAGATAAAACATGGAACAATCCGTAACAAATCAGAGAATTAAAGAAAAAAATATCGGGAATATTTTCATTCACTGCCGAGTAATGGGAAGATTTTTTGGATTAATGGAGGAGATTCAATGGTTCAATTACGTATAAATATGTTCCTAATGTGCTACAGAGAGGCTGTCGAGAGTTTGGGGTCGAGAGGAGAGCTCAGGAGGCGTGAATCAAGAGTTTTCAGAACTCTGTTGTTGCTGCTCCTGCTGCTCGTGAAGAACAGGGAAACGGCGACGGTTTATTCATCCGTCGTAACAGTTTCTTCAACTGGATTGCAACATTTATCTTCATTGTAACAGTTCCTTCATCCTCGTTTGCAACATTTATCTTTAGATTTGTAACGATTATCTTCAGCATAACAGTTGAGACTTGAAACAGTCGGTCTGTAACGCAAATGCGCTGTTGCATATTTCCTGTTTCATTGTTTTCTCTTCTTGTAAATACCAATTGAGCTTAATAAAATATTTTGAGAGGTATTTCACCATGATGAGCTAAACCCCAACACTGGGGCGATGGAGGAAGCCTTAATTCATCTATGTGGTAATTTTATTTAATTCTATATTTACTTTTTGCACTAATTTTAATTGAATTAAGATTTTAATTAATTATTTGTGATTTCATTTGATGGTTTATGCTTAGTCCTAGGTATTTTTGATATGCCATGCTTAAGAAATACAAGTAATATTTTATAAAATCTACTTTGGCAAATAATAGAGTTAATATTCATTTTGTTTTGAATTATAATTGCCTAGAATTAATTTCTGAACCATTTAAGAAATGAATTTGGCCGAATCCTAAGCCCCAGTAACTCTCACCATTGTTAATATTTTATTGTATATATTTATTTATTTTTTATTGAGTCTAAAAAAATTATCCTTCACAAATCCGAGAGTTTGAACCTCGATCAGGACATGGCATGGCATTACTACAACCACAGAAAATATTAAATCAATTATCGGTCTTAGTAACTAGGATGACCAATACCCTTTCACTGAATCTAAAATATAGTGATGAGATACCTCGATCAGGACATGGCATCGGGCCTGATGACCCTCCTTGTTGACTGTGTTCGACATAAAAGGTTTTAAATACTAACATGTGTGATACGGAATGCAGGTATGGAACGTAAACGACAAGATAACAATAACAAAGTCACACATCGTTAACTTAAACATAAAGAGCAAAGAGTGTCAAATAAAGAGCAATCAACAAACATGGCGACGCATCACCCCATTAATAAAATTTATCAAGAAAGGAGGGTTAAGTGTTTAAGCGAATTACAGCCCAAGACAAGGGGAAAACTAGTGGCACAACAACACCAGCTTCTCCCCTCATCAGAGCGACCTCTCGACGCTTCCGCTCGATGTATTCATTGATACCAGCAGTAATCGCGTCTGCAAGCTTGTTCTAATGAGCAGTCCTCTCCCGAGCTATATGTTGGGTAAGATGAAGAGAAGTCGCCTCGGCAGTGATAAGCTTGGCATGCATATCTCCCTCGACCTTCTTCAACCTCTGGACCTCCTGCTCCAGATCCTTGACGCGACCCCGCTCGGCTGTAGCATAAAACAAACAATTTATCAAACACAGAACTCAACATATTACAAAACAAGGACAATAAACTAGCCTAGTCCCGAAGTCAACCCGACATGCTCTCTAGAGACCTGTAAGGATTGTAAACACAAATTCTATCGACTCCACGTATTTAGCTAGCTCGTCCTCGGCCTTGGAAAGCTTCATGGTTAATTCATTGTAGTACTGCTCGTTGAACTCGTTAGAGGGGCAATACTTCTTGTGATCACTCCACTTTTCTTTCAAGCGGTTATGGGATACTTGTAGCATCGGTAACTGGGATTGGGTCCACTCTAAGTCACTAGCCTGCTTATCAAATTCCTTAGTCCTCTCAAGAAGATCTCTATTTGACTATTCGGTCGTAGTTTTATCCCTCAAGATCCGTCGCCGATCCTCATGAAGATCCCGATTTTGGAGCCTTAAAGAACAATTCCGACTTTCTAGATTATCGTCCAATAATGTTTTATCAGCAGCAAGTCTTTGAAAAGTGCCCAGGTGAGCTCGCAAGTTATCTATTTCCTCGGGCACATACTCGAACCGACGATATCTATCTAACTCTTCTTGAAGGAGTTGGATCTCGTCCTCCTGATGGTCTATCTTCCCATCCTTGTTGGAAATTCGTTGTCGAAGATTCTCCACGAGATCTTTCTCGATATCCCACTTCCTCTTCATGAGCCTATACTCCGAAGCAGCATCCGGATCTAGACTAGATAACTCGTCTAGAATAATAATACTCGACTCAGGATATTGGAACGAAGAACTCAATCAGTAACACAAGTGTCTAAGCATAATACCTTAGGCGTCAGCAAGCTTGACCTCCAGTTCGCAAAATCGATCCTTCTCCAACTGCAACTGAAGCTTGACGGACTCAAGCTTCCGGACCTCCTATCGGCGAAGAGAAGCCTCCAATCTTGCCCGATTCACGGCCTGCAGAATCCATCTCAAGGCGAGTCAGTAAGGGCCGATAACATCAAAGAGAAAACATAAATGAATTACTCACCACAATGTCAAAGGTGGTATCGATGTCGTGATACTGGGGCACGGTGGCGATTATCTGTTCATCAGTAAAAGAGTCGAATTCTGTAGAAGTCAATGCGCCGAGCGAGTCACAGACGGGGCCTGATATGGTGAACGACGTTTGGACGCCCAACGTAGACCCAAAAGTAACCAGGAGAAGCCTCTGCAATACTTCTGTCTCAACATTGACCACCTTACTCGACAGAGATGTTTCGACCAACCCTTGATTACCGGACTGTAAACCGGACGTCACAACAGCGGCCTCCACATCCTTCTCAGTTTCCTTCTCGTGAAGAGAGTCATCGCCGAAGATATCATCCTCATCGTCTTGGTCAGGAATATCGATCACAATGTTTGAACACTTCAATGCCACACCCTTTGCAGCTACCTTACCACGAGGAGGATTATGCCTCGGAACATGCCCTTCACCGCCTGCAATTTCAAATAAAACATCAGATTGATTCCTTGACGACTTTCCCAAGAGGTAAGGAAGGAAGGGACGATGGATAGAAGTCTTACCATCTTGAGCCGAGGACCCTTCGACATCTTCATCCTCTCGCCTAGGTAACTTCTGCACAAGGCTCAGCGTCAGAACACGTGAAGGAAAAAAACAGGGAAAGTACATGTACTTAAGATAAAAGCTGTATGTTTGTTACCTTCCCATGATCTTCCTCGACCCTTGTGCTAGCACTCTTTTTCTTGGAAATAAGAGCCGCCTTACCAGACTCGCCCTGGGGCTTGGCCTACGATGAGAAAATAATCAGCACCTCAAGCCGATACAGTGGGAGTCAAAGAAAATTAAGAATGAACAAAATACCATATCATCATTAATCACCCAGAAAGGATACGGTTCAACAGGAAATTCGGGAGGAGGAAAACTACCATGCAAGATCTGGCCGCGAACCTAGTAGGGGTCATTAGTGTGACGAGCACGCTTGTTCGAACCTTTGCCAATAGGATCAACATCTAGCATTAACCTTGAAGCACCTTCAGGAAGAACCTTTTGGCGATGAGGACTAGCGACAAACCCAGCAAGATCGCCATTGGTAGCGGTCACGCTCCGATATTTAACAACAAAGTTGGCAGAAGTGTACTCAGGAGCTTCAGATGATTTGTAGGTCGACCACTCGGCTTCAGTACAACTACCCTCGCCTCGTTTCTTCCATTCGTTTTCATCACCCGAAAAGTATTTCCATTCCACTGAGTCAAGGCTCGATGCGGAAGGATCTGCGACAACACCTCATAGTAGAAGGGATCTTTAGGGTTGTATAGAGGAAAGAGAATACCAAGCTCTAGTTGGCCTCGGGTAATGATAACCGACTCAGACGACTGCTCATGCCTATCGACATCGGCCTTATTCAATACACCAGTTTGGCCCGAGACTAGGGTTACCTCATAGTCCTGAAGAGCAAACTCGTTCTTCAACTGATCAATAAATTCTTCATCAGTCAAATATTTGTAGGTTCTCTTATCATCCCTACATGAAAAAGAAGGAGAACCATCAGGGAAAATGGATTTTATAGCACGGTAATCGTGATGTGAGGGACTCTCAAGCAAAAATAAGGAATCAAGGGAAACAACATCGCTATCGGAAAAGGTATCACTCACGCACCCCTTTCATTCATCGATGAAGAAGAAGTAGCCATGGCGAAACCATTTGAAGAACCCCGAAGATTGATATCAAACGAACGAAGAAAGAAACAAAGAGGAAGGACCAGCGATGACTATCACAACCTTCACCAGCGAAGAAAGTGAAATCAAGTGATAAAGAAAACAGAGATCACCGGAATCAATGGCGGAAGTAAGGAAACAACGTAAGAAGGAAAAAAATTGGTTCCTAGATTCTCTGAAAATCGTAAATGAATGAAAGAGAAAGTAAATGTAGGTATTTATAGGGAGAAGGACTTCGACCGACAGCGACGATTACATGTCATAAAGGGGGTGATAGTGGGGAACTGCATGGAGGAATCCCTTGCATACCCAAGGACGTGGGAAGATGGAATGATTTTCTTCCGCTCGTGCACCAAGGGGCATAAATGTAGGTGTAAATAATCCACAAGGCTAGGTGGCAATATCCTGGGATATGATGCACCAAAGAAGAAAGGAAGATGAAGCATGGAATAAATTCAGAAGGCACAAAGAATGAGGAGTCACGTGGGTCAGACGTGATGGTCACAAGCTGTCGGAGGTGACGTGATACTTATCCTCTGACAAGACAAGCGGGCGACCAGAAAGTACTCGGTCAAACAAGGGAAGCTGGTCAAAATAAAGGGACGAGAAGAAAGAAGGGAGATATCGCGTCTAATCAAGTACCAAGGACTCGGCCTCGGGCGAAAGGCTGTCAGAGACCAAGATTCCATCGACCATACCAAAAAGACGGGCGAGTAACTAAGATATCCAACACTGTAATTTAGTTGTATCTCGACTATGACCTATAAATATAAGGGCTTGTCGAGAGTGAAGGGAGAGAGAAAAAAGGCACTACACTTGAGAATTGGAGAGATAGTTCATTTGGGAAAGAGAGAACACTTTGTAACCTAAAACGAGAAGTAATATCAATCATCCTTTCACCCCGTGGACGTAGGTAATCATGCCAAACCACGTATATCCTTGTGTTCATGTTTGAATGTGCGTCTTTACTTGTTTTAATTTATCTTCTTTACCTTTGGATGTAGTTTGTGATTTTATGCAACTACAATCAGATATGTCTAATTTGAAAGGACTCAAAATCGCAATTTGCATGTCTAATATTATTTTGCTTTCGCTTATCTTGCGATTTTGGTTATTAAATTACACTGGTGTTACAAGGTGATGTCCCTGAGAGGAGGAATAGAGGTGTGCTTGTATAAAAAAATGTGGAATTTCAAATGGCCAGGTAATTTTTTCCTTAATTATGAAATCTAGTGCTCATTTAGTCTTGTTGTCCTTTTATCACGAGCTTCAATTTTGGGCGTTTTGCTTCATTTAGAAGAGTATAAATGAAATGACAATTGCATTCCAGTTGTGTGCACATATTTCATCATCAAACACGTGTACATAGGAAGATACGTGGAGGACATACGAACAAGGTCATCAAAGTATGATGACACACGCTCATAACCAAGAACCCCATCCTATCAATGTCGGATCTTTGCCCGAACAATCTCACAATTTGGCGCTAGAAGGAGGGGCTTCGTCCTGGTAAAAGATTTATCTTGTCCTTTGATTTCATCTTAAACTGGCATATGATTGCTCTGCTTTATTATCTCTGACAATATAGTTCATTTGTTAACTTTATTATATTCAAAAACGCACCTATTATCTTCGATAGCCTTGGAAATACTTTCATTTACGGATTATAAAGTGTATTGTTTTGATCCATGGATTTACGTTTTTCTTTAGATCTCGTTCAAACTTGTCTCTCAGGTGAGTTTTCGTAGATCTTGTTAAAGGATCTACTTGCATTTTTAAAGGATCTACTTGCATTTTTTAAAAGGATCTCTCAGGGGTTCTCACGTTCCCGCGTACTTTCAATGAACCCTCTCTTTTAATAAAACTTTAACACGTGTATTGTAACTCATATGTTTTAATCCGATGAACATCCCTGAGAGTTCTCTGTGGCCCTCGGATAGTTATTCCCTGTCTTGGAAGAAGATATTTCGCCAACTAACCCGATTCGCACGGATATTCCCGTTTCTCGTTGTTTGAAATTCCCTTGTGCAAAAAGAAAACGGATTGTGAGTAAAGAAGGCGAGCTTCCGCGAGATTTCATTGTCGACAAAAGGACCCGTGATGGAAAAGAAGCAGGAAGCAGGAAAATCCAAAGCTTCGTCAAAGGAAGCACCCAGGACAACCCCGGTCGTCACCCGAAGCAAGCAGAAGGGAGACAAAGCCAAAATGACCAGTCAAAGGCAAGATACTGCGGAGATCACTTCACCTATGAACGCTAATTCAGTTCCAGCCGCGGCTCTCAGAGCAGCGGCGACAAAGTACGGTGCGGCTGCGATAGTCCCGAAGGCTGCAGAGGCTAGCAAAACTTGTGCTATGAATCAATTTCATCAACCAAAAGAAAGGGTGGATGAATCCAGAATATACCAACCCGTGCACCTTCCAACTTTGGGAATGCCATCAACAAATGATCAAAATCAAACCATGCCGGCGGCTCTAGCACCGCAGAAGAGCACTCACCTCGATTTGGAAATGCCAACAACCGAAGCTGAACCCCTTCCACCTTTAGTGCAGACCGTAGAGGAAGGCGGCACCATGGCCGTAGTGGCACGATCTGGGACTCCCAATCAGGGTTCAAACCAATCACATCGACTGATGGCTGAGCTTGAAGAATTGAAGAAGAGCCAGCAGGTTTACGCAGATGCTGTAGCTCTGCTGGCCAGAGAAAATCAAGATTTAAAGGATCGGATTGCCCTAAGCACGAAGACCAGCCAACAACTTGATGAAGCAAATTCAAAGGCACCAGAGCAAAAACGAGACCGAAGAGTCGTCATAATGGCTAATGGAGACGCGACTAGGGGAAGTAGCGCATCCGACCCGGATTATGACGACGGAGAATCAGACTACAACGAGCAGAAGAACATAGGGCACCACCGCGCGATGGAAGAGCTACGAGATGAAATGATGGCCGAGATCAAGCAATTAAAAAGTAGACAAGGCGGGGGAAGGTTAGAAGAGGTCATGAGAGAAGCTAACTCTACGCCCTTGACTCATCGCCTGGCCAACACCCCTATTCCTCTGAAATGCCCTGTCCCATCGTTCGAATGCTATGACGGATCCAGCGATCCTGCTGCACAAATTCGGTATTATAACCGTGTCTTAGCTAGATGGGGTCAGAACGACGCCGTACTCTGTAGATACTTCCCGTCAATCCTGAAGGGATCGGCATTGTCATGGTTTGATAATCTTCCACCAGACTCCATCCACTCATACGACCAACTCGCAGAAAAATTCTTAAGAACATACATGTACAACAAGACTGTAAACACCGGAATGGATAAGCTCTTTTCACTAGCAATTGGCTACAAGGAAACCACGAGGGAATACACTAACATATGGCACAAAATCTGCCAAGCCATAGGAAGTATGGACCCAGTGGTAAGTATCAATTGTTACAAATGGGGATTAGACCGAATGAGTCCACTATTTGTTGAGATTCACGGAAGCGTGCCTAAGACAGAGGGAGATCTTCGAATAATTATTGAAAATCACGCTCGACTTGAAGAAATCCAACGGGAAAACCCGAGGGCATATCCGCAAAGATCTCACCGCACCAATTCAGCAGAACAAACCAATGGGGCCAAAAGGAGTTGCTCAGTGGAGAGACCTCACGAAGATAGGAAAGAACGAAGAACAGGTGACCGAAAATTTGAAGATCAAGTTTACACGAAACTCAACGCTAGCTATGCTCGTATCCTACGAGAGATCAAAGGAAGGGAAAACTTGGAGTGGACATGGTCTAAGGGAAAGCAGCCCCCGAGATCCCAGAAGTCTAAAGATTACTGTGAATACCATTGTTTCAACGGACACCAGACCGAAAAATGTAAAAACCTCAAAATAATGATCCAAAAATTAATTGATGCGGGAGAGATCAAACACTACGTACGAAAGGATGTTTCCGAGGATAGATCCAAACGAACCAAACCAGTCCAACTTCCGGAAGGGAACCGCACAATCAACACCATCTCATGTTCTGAACCCGCAGGGCCCTCACTTACAACACAGATAGGAAAGAGGTTACGGAAGCAATTCGAAGACCGCTGCGAATTGTATAAGGTCGATGGGATAGAGGTGGACGAGCACGAAGAGTGGATGGACTCTCCTATTATCTTCGATGCCGAAGATATCGAAGAAGATATGGAAGACCATAACGATCCCTTGGTCCTAACACTGCCAGTATCTGGATGTAACCTCAAAAAGATCCTCATAGACGGGGAAGCTCAGTAAATGTCCTATTCTACGATGCATTCAAACGGATGAAACTTCATGATGAACAGTTAATGACCTCTTATTACACCATCTATGGATTTAATGGAGCACCCACGAAGCCCTTGGGAGACATCGTGTTGCATGTTAATGCAGGACCCATGAAATTAGAAACCCGATTCAGTGTGGTGGACACACCATCCCCCTACAACGCCATTATTGTACGAAAATGGTTACATAAACTCAAAGGAGTTGCGGCAACGTACTACCAATATCTCAGATTCCCAACACCTGAGGGAGTAATGGAAATCAAGGGAGATCAGGTCACTACAAAAGAGTGCCAGGCCACTCAGGATCGTATCAACAACGAGCAAGAAGAGCAGCGAAAAATTCGAAGAATTAAAAATAAAGAAACCGCGAAAGAGAAGGCC
The DNA here is from genome assembly GCF_003573695.1 of Papaver somniferum. Lineage (NCBI taxonomy): Eukaryota > Viridiplantae > Streptophyta > Magnoliopsida > Ranunculales > Papaveraceae > Papaver > Papaver somniferum. Next base: position 1,035,959 of record NC_039361.1, read on the forward strand.
ATAGACCTGTTTCTCAAGGAAACTACAGGGAAGGGCTTGACGAAAGATGATAATGTCCTAAGCACAGAGACAAGTACTTCAACAACCAGCGAAGGACAGAAACAGTCCAAGTAGCAATTAAAGCACGTCCCAGTCCTCGGAAACCCGGAGCCTGTGTTCACACCAGTGGAGCCCGTAAAAGAAATCAACATAGGAACGAAAGAAAACCCGAGGATGATCAAAATAGGGACCATAATGGACGAAGAAAGAGAAGATTCTTTAACCAAATTACTTAAGGAATACGCGGATGTGTTCTCCTGGAAGCTAGGAGACATGCCGGGGATTGACCCAAAAGTAATCCAACACGAGCTACGCATCAAACCGGGCACGCCCCCGTTCAGGCAGAAAATAAGAAAAGTAGCTCCAGAGTATCACGAGGCAGTGGAAACAGAACTTCGGACGCAAGATTCATCAAGGAAGTCAAGTACCCTACCTGGATATCCAACATGGTTATTGTTCCTAAGAAAAATGGAGGGGTTAGAATATGCATCTATTTTACTAATCTCAACAAGGCATGTCCGAAGGACAGCTATCCCCTGCCAAGCATAGATCAGCTGGTAGAAGCAGTAGAAGGATATGAAGAACTGTCATTCATGGATGGACATTCTGGCTACAACCAAGTAGCCCTGGCAGAAGAAGATCAGCCACACACAGCGTTCTACACCCCACATGGCCTTTATTTCTACACTAGAATGCCCTTCGGACTTCGAAACACAGGGGAAACATAACAAAGAATGGTCGATGCTATCTTCAGGCCATGGATTGGAAGTACCTTAGAAGTCTACGTTGACGACATGCTCGTCAAAAGTAAGCTGCGCAAACATCACCACCAAGATCTGAGAAATATCTTCGAAAAAATGAGAAAACATCACATGAAAGTGAATCCGGAGAAATGTACTTTCGGTGTCACCTCGGGGAAATTCCTCAGGTATCTGGTAATAAAAAGGGGCATTGAGGTATACCCAGCAAAGATTCAGGCCACAGTAGAAATGCCATCCCCGAAGAATTTAAAAGAAGTACAGAAAATCAATGGATCCATAGCAGCTTTGGGCAGATTTATTGCCCGATCCTCGGACAAATGCAAACATTTCTTCAATATTCTCAAAAAAGGGAGCAAGTTCGAATGGACCGTTGAATGCGAAGAAGCATTCCAAAAAATCAAAGAACACCTAGCTTCAATTCTGATCCTGCAGAAGCCGGATCCTGATGAGGTTTTGGCATTGTACATAGCAGCAACAGAAGACGCAGTCAGCGCAGTGTTGGTCAAAACCAATACGAAGATAGAACATCCTATCTACTACGTCAGCAAGACCCTCAATTCTGCAAAAAGGAACTATACAAAGATCGAACATCTTATCCTCGCATTGGTATGGGCAACTCAAAAGCTGAGAACCTACTTCCTAACTCACTTCGTCAGGGTCCCATGCAAAGCACCATTGGAAGCAGTCCTCAAAAGCACGGGAAAAGTGGGCAGAATAGCCAAGTGGAACACCCATCTGGACCAATTCAACATCATTCATGAAATTCAACATTCTCGGAAGTCCCAAGTTCTGGCGGATTTCTTAGCAGACCTCCCCCTGGACAACGACGAAGAGATTAAGGGAATACCAGAAGCCGAGGAAGAAAACAAGGATCCAATGGATATCCTCGAACCCTCGAGTCAAAGACAATGGGAAGTCTTCGTCGACGGATCCAAAAATAAGGAAGGAGCAGGAATAGGCATTGTCATCACCACCCCAACCGGAGAAAGGATTATACAGGCACTCAGGTTAGAATTCAAAGATCATACCAACAACATCGTCGAATACGAGGCTGTCGTACATTCCCTCCGTATAATAATAGAGATGGGGGTAACCGATGTAAGACTGACAAGTGATTCACATCTTGTCATACGACAAATAGGGCTCGAGTATAATGTATACGATGACACCCTCTCAGCTTACATGGCCTTGGTCCAAACATTGGCATCGCAAATCCCGAACATCAAGTTCCGGCACTTATGCAGAAGGGACCTCAGGCACGCGGATGCCCTAGCATACATATCATCCATGCTGAAGGATAAAAACGTCGAAGCTATTAAAATAGCAAGGGTATACGAGCCATCGATTGCATCTCAGTTCTCCTTCGCCACCAATCAAGATACAGTGGAAGAAAGTATCGAAGACCAGGTAGGAGAAGACATCCATAACGATTTTGACGAAGAAGATATCCTGTCAAGAGCAAATCAAGACGAAGACTTCAGCAACGAAGATGATTGGAGAATGATGATCCATGCCTTTCTCGAAAAGGGAAGCTTACCTGCGGATCATAAACAAGCTAGAAAGATACTCTCCAAAGTAGGAAGATATGATCTTCGGGATGGGGTCCTGTACAAGAAATCCTTCCTCGGACCGTTACTACGTTGCCTATCCCGGAAAGAGGGGCATCGAATTCTAAACGACATCCATTATGGTGACGCAGGGAATCATAGCGGCATGAGATCACTAGCTGACAACGCAAAAATGCAAGGATATTACTGGCCGAAAATGATACAGAATGCCGCGAGGATGTCCCGACGATGTGAAGAATGTCATCGCTTCGCCAAAAAGATCCACGCGCCGGCAACAATGTTAAACTCCGTGGATAGCCCGTGTCCATTTGCAAAATGGGGCGTAGATATCGTCGGGCCTTTCATCGAAGGATCAGGGAAAAGACGATTTTTGATAGTAGCCACGGACTATTTCAGTAAATGGGTGGAGGCTAAGGCCTTGGCCAGGATCAAAGACGTGGATGTGTTTACTTTCATATTCCAGAACATCATTTGCAGATTCGGTATACCAGCTGAAATTGTGTCTGATAATGGTAAGCAATTACTGGGAAAAAATATAGACATGCTCTTCGATACTTTCAAAATAAGAAAGAACAAGTCCACCCCCATATACCCTCAAAGCAACTGACAAGCGGAAGATACCAACAAGACCCTCTCCCTTATACTCAAAAAACAATTAGACGAGCATAAGGGGAGATGGTGTGAACAGCTGCACAATGTGTTATGGGCATACAGGACAACACGAAGATCCGCCACCGGGGAATCCCCGTTTCTCCTAACTTATGGAGCTGAGGCAGTCATCCCTACGGAAATCCTCATGCCAACCACGAAGACCGAAGCTTGGGAGGAAAACCTCACAACAGATATGATGTTAGAAAGGTTGGACGACTTGGAAGGAAGAAGGGAAACAGCATTACAAAAGATGGAAAATTATCAACGAAGACTAGCAAGAGAGTACAACAAAAAGGTAAAGCTTCGGAATTTTTTAGAGGGGCAGTATGTGTTGAGAACAGTCCCACGGTACCAGCAAGAAAAGAGATGGGGAAAATTAGCACCTACGTGGGGAGGACCTTTTATAATACACGACGTTGCGGGTAGCGGTTCCTACTACCTTCGTAATCTGAAAGGCGAGGTCCTCCGGCATCCTTGGAATGCTAAATGTCTCAAACCATACTTCCCATAGGAGCAACGCAGACTTGCATCTGCTTGGAGTATACCAGAAGAAGAAAGGAGTGTGACCGCCCTACATGTTTCTATCTCTGGAAGAGGAATTGCAGGCCTCAACCTATCAATCAAACAAAGCTTTCAAATTATCAAGTCAACGAAACCTATCGACAATATTGGGGAAAGTAGTTAATCTACAATCTCTCAGGGCTCCCCCATCAGCGTCCATAAGTGTAAGACCAGGGGGAAGGCACCCAGCAGAAAGAGATACCTAACCAATCTTAAGGCAACGGGTCGACGGAATGGGTGTATGTAAATATTTTAACCTCATATCCTAGAACGTTGCCTCGACCCCCACCGTCTGGGAATCCTCTGGCCCAGGATTCGCCAGCGGGGTGACAGGTCTCAAGACGATCACGAAGGTACCTCCCTTCGGTATCGCACCCAAACACTTAAAACACTTTGATTTTTAATGTCTCTCACAATACTTAAAACAAAAACAAACCAACATTGCAGGTATATCAAGAAAAGGATTCATTTCATAAACGATGATTACAAAAAACTGGAAAGCCAATTCAAGGAAGAATACACATCAAAACAATATTATTTTTACATGATACTAGCAAAAGCTAATGGAAGGATAACGACCCCACGGTCTGTACAAAATGCTGCAATCTCTACTTAGATGATGTCGCCCCATCAGCAGGATTGTTCCGAAGACTCGAAGGGACGCTCCCACCAGATGAGGGTCCCGAGGAGCCAGGCAAGGAGGCAGGTACTGGACGACGCGGATAGCTCTTCACGAGGCCATGCTCGGTCTTAAGGCCAAGCTCAATCTTCTCCAGCATCTTGTTTGTCTCCTCAGCCAATTGACACCGAGCCTTATGCATAATAACTGTCGTCCGCTGGTGGACTTGGGATAACAACGAAGATAGACGATTCACTTCTTTAGAAGCAGCACCAACGGCCTCCTCGCGGGATGCCGCCAAACTGTTAAAATGATTAGTCTGTTCTTCCTGCTGCGCTAAGGAAGATTGAGCCTTTTCAAATTTTTCATTTGCAACGCGGATGTTGTCCCTCGAGCTCTGAAAAAGACAACACAAGGGAGTTAGCACAGAAAAGACACAATCACACTCGATGAAATAGGGTTATACCTTCGACACAAGCCGAAGCCTCTTCATACTCATTAACAACCGCATCTCGCGCTTCATCAAGATGGTCATATTCCGCGGATAATTTCTTATAGTCTTGTTGAAGGTTGGTGAGAGTAAATTGACAGGCATCTAATTCTACCTGCTTCATCGAATCCATGTGACGAAGGTGGTCGACTTATTTATTTATCTCTGATACCCCTTTGCTAAGTCGGTACATACACACTTCAAGATTTCTCTCAGACTCAGCCCGACGAGCTACTTCAGCGCGGGACGCGACAAGGGACTTGCTGAGAGCACAGACTTCGGCACGGGCATCGTCCCTTTCTCTGGCAAGACACAGCATGCTATCCTTAACTCCTGGAAGAGGGAGAGATCGAGATTTCTGTAGTTCCTCTTCCAGAAGCTGAATCCTAGACTCCAACAAGGAAGTACGCTCACGGGATTCCCGCAGATTCTCACTTGTCCACATCAGTGTACCATTAAATAAAGCGCGGTCATGGTTATACAGATTTTGCATGTCAACTATCTGAACATGCCTTGCGCGCCATACCTCAGCCCGAGCATCCCATTTCTTGGATTCACTCTTAATTTTCTCAACGACCTCTTTGATACGAGATCTTTGCCGTGCCCTTTCGTTTCGAAGCCATATCAGCTCGGGGACGCCACCCACTGGAGATAGGGTGGGGAAACTCAGACAGAACAACTAAGTAATAGAGGAATTACGATACACACTGCGAGGAAAAAGAGGAAAAAAGAACCAAACTTGTGAAAGCTGAAACTTGGCCGCGAGTCTGCTCTAATTCGACACGAACTGCAACAAGCTCTGAACGAAGACCGGCCTCCGCTTCACCCAGCTTTTCCTTCTCTTTGAGGCTTTTCTTCATCTCTTCTATTTCCACCTCAGCCGCAGATAATTCCTTTTCTCTATGACGAAGCTTAGCCTCGAGCTTCACAGATTTCGCTTTGAAGAACTGATACAACACGTGGTTACAATGCTCACTCCTCATCATCTACACATCAAGACGACAAACATTATTTCACCAAAGAATTCGATCGTCACGAAGAAATATGTACGAAGATTTACCTCCAAGACACGCTGCTGAGGAAAGCCATATTGTTACCCGTCGGCTATGGCCATCATATCCGCAACGGAAGTAGGAGCCTCCGACACAAGGGTAGCTTCGAGAACACTCAAATTTCTTCCCCAGGCCTCAGATACCCGCGCCTTGGAAGATATTTCCATCATACGACGGGTATACGCATCAGAATCCTTTTCACCAGTAACAACCGAGGCGGGATGAGGGACAAATAACAGATCCTTTTTCTTGAGCCAATCCATTATGGCGTCCTCACCCTCAGATGTCGGCGAATGAGGAAGACCCGCGGCAGGATAATCAATCACCGACTTCCCCTTTTCTGATACGGCCCTTTCAGCACAAATGTCGGCACCAAGATCCGCGGCAGGAGACTCGTCCGCGCCACCATCCTGAATAACAGTGTCTTCGTTATCAGCACCCCCGAGCACATCCCAATCGTCATTGGGGTAAAGTAGAGAGAAGTCCTCAGGAAAATCGAGGGCATCGTCGAAGTACTCCCCTGTAGAATAAATCCGGTCAAAAGAAAACTCTTGAGAAAGTGCGGGGGTATCCGCGACATCACCAGCAGGGACAGAAATATCACCAATAACACCACCTTCAGCTACCACGGCGTTGTTTCTCCCCTCATCACCATCATGACCCGCACAGACCTCTTCTTCGACATTGAGAGGGGAAGTATCAGTACGTTCCTCCCCATCTGTAATCTCCTCATCCTCAGCAAACTCTTCGTTCACCGGACTAGCAACTTCTTCATGAGTCTCAGCCTCACCCATCACAATGGTAGAAGACTGCTTAGGCTTAATCTTTTTCTTCTTCGACACCTGAAAACCAACGCATACCACAAAAAGAATTATTTTTCACCGAACAGTTGAATTTCTAAAGGAGGAGAAGCGCAGCCAGAATCCGCGTACCTTGACAGAAGGGACACCCTTCGGCGGAAGTATAGCACCTTCCTCCTCGTCTCCTTCAACAACGTCGAGGGCATATGGGAAGTTCATGCCTTCGAAGTTTAATCGCCAGGGGAAGAAATCTCCATAACGAGCAGGAGGAGATTCACGTGGTCTGCTACTCTCAGAAGGACGCCAACCACGTGGACCGGGAATCCAACCGTACGCCCAAGGACCGACAATTTCAATTACAGTAGCGTGCCACTCATAATCATGGTCACGCTTGATCCTCTCACGGGCTGGAAAAAGATTCCGCTGATTCGACCCTTCGGTGCCCGGGACATACTTCAATTTGGCATCGCTAACCTCACTCAGCAGACGTACTTCGCCCCGAGGCGCAGTGAGATTCCGAAGGCTAACACTCCACGGTTTGCGATTCCTACTATTGACGTAATCAACAAAGGAATTGTTAAAATTTTCAGGAGTATACCATTCCCTTTCCGCGGGATTTGGAACGTAACATGTCATCGTCGTCTCCCCCTTACTCCGAAGATAACACTCCCTTAGTACACGGAGATAAATCCCCGATAATTGCGACACAGAACGACTGTGAGTATTCGTGGAAGATCCTTCACGCCCGGCAAGAACATCGTAGTAAAAGGAATCACCAGACTTGTACAATGGCATCATAAGACCAGCCTCGAAGGCTCCAACCGTTGTCAACAAGTGAAACGCATCAAACTGATACTTTGAGATGAGCTCATAAGTAATGTCATCCTCAGGGGCATAAAAACGAACCTCGAAGGCTTGCAGCTCATGCTTTTCCTTGAAAACTTCGAGATCAATATGCTTGAACGTCACATTTTTCTTACTGACCGAGACGCTGTGTATCGATGGGGCAGCTTCATCCTCCTCTGCGGGATCGGATGAACGAACAAAAGCCTCGGAAGCCTTTCTCTTCAAAGAAGGATTTTTTGAAGATTCAGCCCTCGGAACAACACCTTTGGTACTCCTAACATCAAAAGATACAGCACGAGTCGGTGCCTGCGTACTCCTAACATCATCACGAGGACGAGACACCGTGCGATCGACAACTTTTCGAGACCCAGAAGGATTTATCGGAGGAACCTCTTCCCTAGGAGATGAGGCCTTCTCCCCAGAAGAAGAAACTCGATTTCCACGAACATCATTTTGAGACTCTCTACGCGGAGGAGATCTCGATAGACTAGAACCCGGAGTCTGATAAGGAAGCCGCAGACGGTCAGACATGGCTGCGAAAAGATAAATCATACACAAGTCAGAAACAAATACAAGAACATCACCAAAGATCAAAAACCACATAAATAGCAATCCACCCACAATAACGCATAAACCCTAAAACTAGCATATATGCTCGAAATTCCATAAATCCCTACCCTGAAAAGCTTAATCAATACAAGCAAAACAATGGCCTCCTTGATTTAAGACGAAGAACAGGGGCAAACTAGCATGCAAGCATTAAAAGAAGTTCTTCATCACAAACAAGGGACAACAGTAGCAGAAAATTTACAAATCAACATAGCGTAAAACAGTGGAAACAAAGAAAAGAAAAACTTACCAGCAAAAACAGCAGCAGAAAGAACAAATCAGAAATAAAGAGGAAGCGAATGTGATTAATGCTAAGGAGGAGAGAATTTAAGGGCTGAAGAATGAAGAATGACAGAGAATTTAAGGGATGAAGAGCAAGGAATGAAGACTGAGAGAATGAAATAAATTTGAGAGAATGAAATTAATTTCTCTCTTCCTTAATATTCTCGAAAGAAAGAGGAAGTTAAGAGAGGAATGGGAAACGTGCCCATTAAATGAGCAGTTAATGCACGAATAAGAAACGTGCCCAAGTATCTAGGAGAAGTTATTAGGACAGAGGAAGAATATGTAACGACTATTTTCTTCAATGCTCCCGCTAAACACTCAAGCCCGAAGAAAAGGGGAAAATTGTGTGCACATATTTCATCATCAAACACGTGTACATAGGAAGATACGTGAGGACATGCGAACAAGGTCATCAAAGTATGATGACACACGCTCATAACCAAGAACCCCATCCCATCAACGTCGGATCTTTGCCCGAACAATCCAAGGATAGAAGTTAAAGGATGTACCGGTAACACGCTGTACTGCGGAGCACCAAATAACTCCCAAAGAGTTACTTTATCTCATCCCCAAAAAGAAGCCAAGATCAACGATGGAGAGAATGCGTACTGACATGGACGCGACAGAGGCAGAAGACACTTGCCTGACACGAGCAGGCGCCTCAACTACCCGCGTTAAACACTCTGATCAGCATACGTGTCGATCAACCCGTGGAACGAACGAGGATGACTCTGCGTGATGAAGTTACAAACGAAGACCCCTGCGTGATGGACACAAAACACAAGAAGATAAGGTCCCAACGGCCCTAAGAAATGGGTCCCACACTCTAACCCTATAAATACCCCCTCTCCACCAAGAGTGAGGGGAGGAGGAAAAATTCAGGAAAGAGAAGGAGAGAGAAACTACGAGTGTAAGTTAGCTCTCTAGAATTCATATACCTATGTAAACCCCAAAGTCACTCGACTACCCTTGTAACCATTAAATACATAGTGAAACAACAACCCCGTGGATGTAGGCCTTAGTGTTGAACCACGTAAATCCCGATCTTATTTATGTTTCAGCACTTTATTTTCTTCTTAACGCTCCATGAGTTTTACTTTTATGCTTCGTTTTCTTTACCTTCCCATGCGTAAACGCCGCTCGCGAGGTTCTCAGAGGAGGCTATGATAAACCCGAAGGTTTTGAGCCGAGGAATCAATACCATCGTAATATCAGCGCGAGACTTACCTAGGGTGTGAACATTGATTGTGAATATTTAGACCCCTTCGTGATTTTTGTGTTCACACCAGTATTAGTTTGAATCATTTACAAGTAACTTGATTATCTTTACTCATTTAACTATCATTCCTCGTGTAACTTTGATGTGTTATATGAGGAACAGTAGTTAAAACAAATTACTTAAGTTCCTATTATATAGTTATGGTCGAAAACAAAGGAAAAGGATAAAACACAAGATCTAACCGGAAGTGAAACTGATTTCCAAATAAATGAATACCGAGATGTTGGAGAAAATTGAAATGATAGGAATGAATCAATTTAAAGATTTGAGCACTGAATATTATCTTTTGATTGAGGTTCGACTTCTGATAGATGCATTTATTTGTCTATTTTGTCCTCAATATTTCGTATTGTTAGTACTCGTTTTCGTCCTTATTATGGTGTTTTGTGTGTTTGTAGGTATTTTTTGGAAATAAATATTGTTGGAAAATTCAGCTCGAAAAGTTGCTCGGAGCGCCCCTGGAAGACATTTGCTATACGGACCCCCACTTTTGCTATGTGTCACCCACGGCTATGTGTAGCCCATTTGTCCACAACACCCATTTTTCATTGACTGCCGAGTTATGGCGAGATTATATGGAGTTATTAGGTCAAATTCTCGGTCGAGTTGGGTATATAAAGGGTCTATGGGAGTCAGTAAGAGGTGGTGGAGAGTTTGGGGAAGTTTTGGAGGCTACAGAATGAAGAAATCACGAGTTGCAGAGCTGCCATTTTTCTGCTGCTGCTGATGATGAAGAACACCAAGAACATAAGAACCACACTGAGCAGTCTTATTTTGCTAAAATTTTTGCGACACAACGGCAACAGTCTTATTTTGTTACAGTTATTGCGACACAGCGACAGCAGTCTTAGAGAAACAGTATCAGTGACACATACTGTGGGTCGTAGTTATCTGGTTTGTAACAAATATAATTGCTACAAACCCGGTTTTGAATTATTTCTCCATTTTCTCCTCGTAAACACCTTTTTGTGCAATGAAAAATTCCTTTGAGTGTGTTTTCACCATGCTGAGCTAGACCCCATCACTGGGACAACGGAGGAAGCAACTTTTCATGATTGTGGTAAATGAATTAATTCTGTTATTGACTTTTTGCATAGATTTAATTGCTTTATGATTTCTATTAATTATTTGTTATTTTGTTAGATGCCGCATGCTTAGTTCTAAATACTTTAGATGCGTCATGCTTTTAACTTACAAATAATATTTTACGAAATCTATTTTTAGCAAAGAACTAGAGTCACAACTTCTTTTGTTTGAGCTATATTGTCTAGAGTTAATGACTGAACCATAACAATATGAAAAGTGGTGGAATCCCGAGTCCCGATCTCTTCATCCTGTGACAAATTTTGTATATATATTTTCCCTTATTTTCTTTATTAAGTCTTAAAAGAAATTCAACAAGTCTGAGTGAACGAATCATCTTACTACAACATCATTGAAAAATAACATCAACTTCCAAGCTGTTTCTAATGCTAGCTGCTAAAAATTGGAGGAGAACAAGATTAAGTTGTTACGATGGCTTGATATTCGACAGAGGTTTTTCTGGTACGGTCCACATAGTCAGCATAGAAGTACAGTTGTTGGGTACAATATCATCAAAAATAAAATCTCGAAATTCTCAGAAGTCCGGAAGACAATCAAATAAACTCATTTCATTGTTTTGAACGTTTTGAACCATCGTTTGGGCATATCCAAAAATTTTGGGGCATACATATGGATGAACCTAACTAGTGTTGGGGTGATAAGGGGTGTCTAATGAGTGGCTAAGTTATTTAAATATCCTTGATTAATTAATTAATTTTTAATATTAACTTTTTTAGTTTATTTTTTTTGAATATTTTTTTCTTTCTGAAAATTTAGATTTTTTTTTCTAATTGCATGGAATTTTTTTTTTACGAATTACAGAGCAAAGTTCGGCTAACAATAGAATCAAATTATCAGCCGAACTTCTCTTTTTTTTTTCATCCTGAAATTGTCCATTAACAGTTCGACTGATAATTAAACACGAAGATGTTAGCCGTACTTCACTTTATGAAGAATAATACTATGTTCGGATGTCCTATTTTTTTATCGAATCTGCAGAACCTAGGTATGTCTTCACAAAACACAAGTTCAGCTGACATATTATCAGCTGAACCTACGTATGTTTTGGAAAAACTTAGGTTCGACAGATCACTTGTCAGCCGAACTTGGGTTCGTAAATAAAAAAAGTTTAACAAAAAAAAAAAATTTAAAAAAATAGTTACACCTGCAGGAGAATATACTACAAGGTTCAGACTTTCCGGTTAAAGGTTTAGAGTATCAAACTGCTTTTGACAATTTCCTTCAAGTTAGTGGTATTACATCGTCATAGTGTTGCAATATCATTACTGCCCCCATCCTATGCATGCTTTGGAAGTTCAGTACTTTGCAGGTGTGACAAAGAATATGCCGTATCTTTTCAATATGTCAAGGCGTGATTTAGTATTATGTCAACATGCTCAGGATTATCTTCTTGCTATTCCATCTGATGGACTTGGACAGAAAATTGGGCCACGTCAGTTTAGTGCAGTACTTGGTTACCGTCTTGGAATTCCTTTATTTGCTGTTAATAGTTCTTGTCTTTGCTGCAATACGGATATGGATGTTTATGGTGATCATGCACTTCATTGTGCTAGTGAATTTGGTTATAAGTTTAGACATGATCTTGTTAGAGATACCTTTGCGAATATTTGTTACCGTGTGAATGTACCTTCTAGAGTTGAAGCGGCTTTGGGGTTTCTTTCTCATGATGGCGGTGATGCTAGGCCAGCTGACATCTTAGTCTACAATTGGGAGGAAGGGCGTGATACATGTTTTGATGTGACGGGGGTTTCACCTTTTGCTGGGGGTGGTGTGCAAGCTTTTGCACCGGGCCTCGCCTTGGCTAAAGCCGTTGAGCACAAGAAGATTAAGTACCTTGATGTATGTAATTCCAATGGTTATAATTGGTTCCTTAACTTTTACTACTTTAGGTGAATTTGGTCTGAAACTATTGAATTTTTGAAACGATTGAAGGTGAGTTGTTTGTTTTATCTTCATTATCCAAATCAATCAAAAATAAATAAAACTCTTTAGGCCATTGTAAATGGGCCTGATGCTTACGGAACTTTGATGATGAACTAAGTAACTAGTAATCAGACTGCAATTCCCAATTACTTGGTGAGGTGCATTAGCTAGACTCAGTAGTGGTCACTGAGGGTATAATCAGCAGGGTACGTGACAATACATGTTAGTGAAATGGGAGTATGGTTCTCTCACTTGAATCATGTTTGAGGCTTTTCTTTTACTGTTGTATTTGGGATCTAAGAATGTTGATCAAATGACTGTACGTATTATTTACAGTTTCTTTTAACCCCTTCAATTTAAAAGTGCATGTTTCCTGTGACATTGAGTTCACTGAAAGGGATTCTGAACCAGCTTAGCGTTAAAGTTAACCTTGACCAAGAAAATAAAAACTTGAGGCACACAATTGTTGAAGAATTTATTAGAGGTGTGTTTGTATAGCAAAACTGGTACCCGTCTTTTAACAATCGTGGTTTTATATATGTGTGATCACTCAATTATTTTCTCTCATATATAACTTTGATATGCGATATAAGTGTTTTTGGTTCCTGTTATATAAGTGATGGCCTACATTAAAAAACGAGAAAGGGAAAAAGAAGATAAAGCAATGAGTATCAAGGTAAGTAAATAATTGGAATGTCCGAGAAAATTGAACATGAAAGGCCAAATAATTAATAATGAGAGATAAAAGAGACGAAGAGTAGTTGCTGCAAAAACAAAGGGACGACGAAGTAAATAATACTTGGGTGTTCCAAACTCCATGAGAACTCTAGCCGAAACTTGGCATTCTAGTCATTTTTTAAAATTCGAGGATTTATATTTGGGGTTTCATTTCAACGGCCATTGTTAGCACCATCTTGAGAGAAATGATCTGTAGAAGATTTGAAGAATGCTTTCTTTACGAAATTGACGATGATTTTATCTATGATGCGAAGTCTTTAGTATTGGCTTGAGCTGCTCTAGCAGGAAATCAGGTTCATTTGAGCTTTTCGAATACAATAATATGTAGCTAGGATTCTATTTTCTTCAATCCTGTTATAGGGACGACGGGTTTTATTAGAGGGGCGTCAGTATGATAATAATGTCGCTCTAGTTGGTTAGGGGATGTCCTATAGGGGGTATAAATTGACTAGATTACCCTCTTTATTTTTTAACCTAAATCAAAGCTAAATTGAAATTTTATTTTCTTTCTTCTCTTCTCTTCTCCTCCTCCCATCAACCATAACCTCCATTAAAACTCAAAATTTCATCGTCTTCTATTAATCGATGATTGAAAAATTAATCAAGTGTAGTGTAATGACTTATATGAGGTATGTTTTGAAAACCCAATTACGATTCGGTTTATTTTGTTTTATTTAAGTTTAATTTCTATCAAAAATTAGGGTTTTAGATGAAAATTGAAATTGAAATTTCTGGGTTTATGTGAGTTACAGTTGATTTTAACTCAATTACGAATCGTAACTGGAGATTTTGATGTTGTTACGATTGGTAATTAAACTATCACCAACCGTATGTTCTCATATCTGAGAATTTTCTTCAGTTACGTTTTTTTTTCAACCGTAAGTGAACTTACGGTTGATGTCGATACCAGAATTACGAAGCGTAAATAATCCTGGAACCCAGAGTTCAGAAAGGTCACCAAGATGAACCGTAAATACTGTTACGGTTGGTAACCAGTTTAGTTTACAAACCGTAACTAAGTTACGGTTCGTCTCGAGCATTTGGTTACCAACCGTAACTGGTTTTACGATTTGGTTTCCCCCAAATTTAACCAGTTACGGTTGGTAGTTCATCTTTTACCAACAGTAACTAAGATTTACGGTTGGTTACAAACAAAATTCCAACCGTAATTAGCTCTGAAAATGTAAAATAATGGATTTTTTTTAAACTCTAAAATCTGATTTTCTTTGATTTAGAGTTAACTGAAACACTAAACTAGATTATCAATACTAAATTATGTAAGGTTAATTAGTCATTTTCAGATTTTTTTTGAAGAGCACTTAAATTACCATGTAATGATCCTTTTTATCTTATTACCCGCCGCCTTTCTAATAAAATCTGTTGCCCCCTATAACAAGATTGTTTATATTACGAGTTTTGCGTACTGTTCTACCACTGCTAGATTTCTCCGTAGAGTGTACAACCTTTTCTCTCTTAATAAATCTTCTGTTTCGAGCAAAAAAAAAAATAGAAAACAATACTTGGGCGAGCTTATGCATTGGGTTTGTGGGCTTGTGGAAGATTTGTTTTGACCTTGTGCATGTATCAACCAAGAGCTATCAATTTTGGCAAAAGATATTTTTACTCTTGTCTGAAAGCCGAGCAAAATAATAAGCTCTTTTCGAGGAGAGTAAAGATAGCTCATGTTGTTGCTCGAATTTCAGAATTTCGAGCTCCCATTCTCCTCAAAATAATAAGCTCTCTTACTTCAATATGGGTTTGTGGGCTTCAATATGAGCTATCACAATTGGAAGCCGAGCAATAATATGAGCTCCCATTTTCCTCTAAATCCCAACATCTGGCCTATGAAACAAAAATTTACCCACTTAGAGCATCCACAGTGGGCGAGTATAACCAAATTTATGGGATGAGATCCTAACACAGTGGGACGGAGTAAAGATCAAATTTGGACCAAAGATCAAATTCCAGACCAAATATGGTCGCGACCAAATCCCAAATTCTGATATAGTCGGGCGTAAACTTAAAGTACGTTTGATGCTGGGCGTAACATAAATTTACGCTTGTTAACGGGCGTAAACCAAATTTACGTATGTTGGTGGGGCGGAATTTAAATTTACGTTTGTTGCGGGCGTAACATAAATTTACGCCTGATGAGACGGACAGAAGAATTCCGCACGTTGCCAGGCGGACACCAAAATTCCGCCTGTCTGGGGCGGACACCAAAATTCCGTCTCTCTGGGGCGGACACCAAAATTACGCCTCTCTGGGGCGGACACCAAAATTCCGCCCCTCTCAAACGGACATTTTATTTACGCCTCATCAAAGTTATGAAACATGAAATGAAAATTTTCGAACGTTAGAATGATAAATTTTTCGAACGTTGGCGTTGGAGATTGCGTAGCAGATTTTTGACCGTTGGTAAGATATTTTTATCTTTCGAACGTTTGAAATTGAATGTTAATAACGGGTTTATTTTATACCTATATATACCAGATGAATTCCTTTCACATTTTCATATCATTCGTTTGTATTCGGCAACAAAAAAATAGTATCAGGAAGAAAAAATAGTTTTCCATATTTCAAATCATTTTGAGAATTTTCATCGAATCGTTTTTAATGTCAACACCACGAATAGCAAGAGGTCCAAATTTTACGACAATCGAAGATGTCACGATGTGTAAAATTCATTTATCAATATCTCAAGATCCCGGCGTTGGAGCCGATCAATCAGAGATTGCGTTGTGGACTCGTATCAAGGATGATATTGAAGCTCATTTACCGGATAAACCAGAGCGGTCTTGGAGTTCCTGGCAAAAACGATTTCAGGGAATAAGTAAAGAAGTGGCGTTGTTTTCGGCAAAACAGGCGGAAGTGGAAGGTGAATATCATACGGGATGGGGTCCGGAAATGACCGTGAGTATTCTCTCTGTTTTGAAACAATTATTTTCTAATATTGAGATGCCCATGAACCTAATTGTTTTTAAAAACATTAACAGCTCGAAGAAGTAAACAAACGGTTTAAGGAATGCAATCATGGAAGACAATTTAGGCACGAAGAGTGCTACCCAATTGTCATAGAAAATATAAAATATAATCGTCGATCGACTTTTGTTTTTGATACGACGCACGATTTGGATAGTAGCGTGAATACCGAGGAAGATGGCACTCAAGTCGAGTCCGGTAACGACACAGATAAAGGAGACATAGAGAATACATACCTTCGTCAGATGGGAAAAAAAGCAGCTAAACGACTGAAGAAAACCGGGCGAGAGAAATCCACGAGCCAAGAGGAATTGATGGGAATAATTATTACACAGCAAGAAAATTTCAATTCTCATTACCGGGAACAATCAAGATTCAAGATGGAACAAAAAAAGGCCGAGTTTGCACAAAAACAAGCTGAGCATGCTGCTAAAATAGCCAAGGAGGTCGCAGACGATGAATTTCGCATCATGATGATGGATCTTTCCAAATTGGATCATGTACAAAAGGAGTACTTTGAACTTCGAAAGGCTTTAATAGTACGGGACAAAAGGAGCCAATTATAATCGTCAAAACGGGATAGTTCGAACCTTAAGTATTAAGTCTAATAATAAGTGATAATAGTTTTAGTAGTTTATTTACGTTTTAATATGTATTAATTTTGTCATTAGTCGTATTATTATGTAATATTTGGGATTTAATTTTATCTTCATTTAATTTAATCAACTTTAACTTATTTTGTAACATCTTACTTTAATTTACCAAGTGATGAGTAAATGAAATAGAGTTAATACATTTCAATAAAATTATTCGTTAAAATAAAATCACATAATTTTTTCATATGGGAAACAACATTTAATTCGAATATTTTGTC